>NW_022587772.1:0-60259 GCF_009834535.1 Camelus ferus
CACGAACGTCTCTCCACATGCTCAGTTCTGAGAGAATAGTGGGTGTTAAAGCCGTCTTTCACCTTGCTTGTTGGGAAAAAATAGTTTCTTTTCAGTTGAAAACTCCACTCCGTACATATATATGGGGAGGTACTAAATCCAACTCTGTCTTACGTTGAAAACTGCAGGAAATTAAAACCGGCTCTAGGACACAGACTGAGAAACCGGAGAAAAATTTCCCCTGCAACCCGTTCCCTTTGTGCTAGATGAACGAACGTCTATGGACATGCTCATTTCTGAGAGATAATTGTGTGTTAAAGCCGTCCTTCACATTGCTTGCTGGGAACACAAAGTTTCTTTTCAGTTGCTAACTCCACTCCATACATATATATGGGTTGGTACTAGCTCCAACTCGATTTTACAGTGAAAACTGCATGAACATCAAAACGACACTATTAAAAAACCTGGAAACCAGAGTAAAATTTCCTACTTCAACCCATTCCCTTTGTGCTAGTTGAACGATCGTCTCTCCACATGCTCAGTACTGAGAGATAATTGTGTGTCAAAGCAGTAATTCACTTAGCTTGTTGGGAACACATTTTCTTTTCAGTTGCAAACACCACTCCATAGATATATATGGGGAGGTAATAAATACAACTCGGTTTTACAGTGGAAACTGCAGGAACTTCAAACCGGCACTAGAAGACAGACAGAGAAACCAGAGTAAAAATTTCCCCTGCAACCCATTCAGTTTGTACTAGATGAATGAAGATCTCTCCACATGCTCAGTTCTGAGAGATAAGTGGGTGTGAAAGCCGTCCTTCACCTAGCTTTTTGGGAACACAAAGTTTCTTATGGTTGCTAACTTTACTCCATACATATATAAGGGGAGGTACTAGCTGCAACTCGGTTTTACAGTGAAAACTGCAGGAACTTCTACCCGACACTATTAAACAGACTGAGAAACCAGAGTAAAGTTTATCCTTCAAACCGTACCCTTTGTGTTAGATGAATAAATGCTTCTACACATTTTCATTTCTGAGAGATAAGTGTGTGTGAAAGCCGTTCTTCACCTAGCTAGTTGGGAACACAAAATTTCTTTTCAGGTGCAAACACCACTCCATAAATATATATGGGGATGTACAAGCTGCAACTCGGTTTTACAAGGAAAAATGCAGGAAATTCAAACCGGCACTAGGAAACAGACCGAGAAACCAGAGTAAAATTTCCTACTTCAAAACATTCCTTTTGTGCTAGATGAAATATCCTCTCTCCACATGCTCAGTTCTGAGATATAATTGTGTGTGAATGCCGTACTTAACATAGCTTGTTGTGAACACTGATTCTTTTCAGTTGCAAACACCACTCCATACATATATATGGGGAGGTACTAGCTAGAAATCGGTTTTACAGTGAAAACTGCAGGAACTTCAAACCGGCATTAGGAAACAGACTGAGAAACCAGAGTAAAAGTTTCTCCTGCAAACCGTTCCCTTGGTGCTAGATGAACGAACGTCTCTCTACATGCTCAGTTCTTAGAGATAACTGAGTGTGAAAGCCGTCCTTCAACTAGCTTGTTGGGAACACAAAGACTCCTTTCAGTTGCAAACTCAACTCCATAAATATATATGGGTATGTACTAGCTCCAAACTCGGTTTTACAGTGAAAACTGCAGGAACATCAAAACGGAACTAGGAAATAGACTGAAAAACCAGAGTAAAATTTCCTACTTCAAACCATTCCTTTTGTGCTAGATGAACTATCGTCTCTCCACATGCTCAGATCGGAGTGATAAGTGTGTATGAAAGCCGTACTTCATCTAGCTTGTTGGGAAAACAAACTTTCTTTTCAAGGGCAAACTCCACTCCATACATTTATATTGGGAGGTACTAGATCCAACTCGGTTTTACAGTGAAAACTGCAGGAATTTCAAAACGGCACTAGGAAACAGACTGAGAAAAAGAGTAAAGTTTCCCTGCAACCCGTTCCATTTTTGCTAGATGAACGAACATCTCTTCACATGCTCAGATCTGAGAGAAAATTGTGTGTGAAAGCCGTACTTCACCTAGCTTGTTGGGAACACAAAGTTTCTTTTCAGGTGCAAAGTACACTCCGTACATTTATAAGGAGGTACTAGTTCCAACGCTGTTTAAACAGTGAAACCTGGTCGAACTTCAAACTGGCACTAGGAAACAGACTGGGAATCCAGAGTAAATTTTCTCCTGCAACCCGTTCCATTTTGCTAGAAGAACGAAAGTCTCTCCACATGCTCAGTCCTGAGAGATGAGTGTGTGTGAAAGCCGACCTTCACATAGCTGTTGGGAACACAAAGATTCTTTTCAGTTGCAAATTCCACTCATTAAATCTATATGGGGAGGTACTAGCACCAATTCGTTCTTACAGTGAAAAGTGCAAGAACTTCAAACCGGCACTAGGAAAAATACTGAGATATCAGAGTAAATGTATATCCTGCAACAAGTTCCGTGTGTGCTAGATGAACGAACGTTCTCTACATGCTCATTTCTGAGAGATAATTGTGTGTGAAAGCCGTCCTTCACCTAGCTTGTTGGGAACACAAAGTCTTCTTTCAGTTGCCAACTACACTCCATACATATATATGGGGAGGTACAAGCTCCAATCGGTTTTACAGTGAAAACTGCAGGATCTTCAAACCGGCACTAGGAAACAAACTGAAAAAAAGATAAAATGTTTCTCCTGCCAAACGTTCCCTTTGTGCTTGATGAACGAACGTCTCTCAACATGCTCAGTTCTGAGAGATAAGTGTGTGTGAAAGCCGTACTTCAACTAGCTTGTAGTGAACACAAGGTTTCTTTCAGTTGCAAACTCCACCCCATACATATATACGGGGAGGTACTAGGTCCAACTCGGTTTTACAGTGAAAACTGCAGGAACTTCAAACCGGCATAGGAAACAGACCTGAGAAACCAGAGTAATAGTTCCTCCTGCAACCCGTTCCCTTGGGCTAGATGAACGAACGTCTCTCCACATGCTCAGTTTTGAGAGATAAGTGTGTGTGAAAGCCGAACTTCAACTTCCTTGTTGGGAACACAAGTATCTTTCAATTACCAACTCCACTCCATAAATATATAAGGGGATGTAGAAGCTCCAACTCGGTTTTACAGTTAAAACTGCAGGAACTTCAAACCGGCACTATTAAACAGACAGAGAAACCAGAGTAAATGTTCTCCTGCAACCCGTTCCCTTTGTGCTAGAAGAACGAACGTCTCTCCACATGCTGAGTACTGAGAGACAAGTATGTGAGAAAGCCTTCCTTCACCTACTTGTTGGGAACACATAGTCTCATTTCAGTTGCAAAATCCACTTAATACATAGATATGGGGGAGGTACTAGCTCAAACTCATTTTAACAGTGAACATTGCAGGAACTTCAAACCACCACTAGGAAAATAGACTGAGAAACCAGAGTAATATTTTCTCCTGCAACCCGTTCCCTTTGTGGTAGATGACGAACGTCTCTCCACATGCTCAGTTCTGAGAGAAAAGTGGGAGTAAAAGCCGTCTTTCACATTGCTTGTTGGGAAAAAAGGGTTTCATTTCAGTTGAAACTCCACTCCATACATATATATGGGGAGGTACTAAATCCAACTCTGACTTACAGTTAAAACTGCAGGAACTTCAACACGGCACTAGGACACAGACTGAGAAAACCAGAGAAAAATTTCCCCTGCAACCCATTCACTTTGTGCTAGATGAACGAACGTCTCTCCACATGCTCATTTCTGAGAGATAAGTGTGTGTGAATGCCGTACTTCACCTTGCTTGTTGGGAACACAAAGTTTCTTTTCAGTTGCTAACTCCACTCCATACAAATATATGGGGTGATACTAGCTCCAACTCGATTTTACAGTGAAACTGCAAGAACTTAAAACGACACTATTAACCAGACTGGAAACCAGAGTCAAATTTCCTACTTCAACCAATTCCCTTTGTTTTAGATGAACGATCGTATCTCCACATGCTCAAGTACTGAGATATAATTGTGTGTGAAAGCCGTACATCACTTAGCTTGTTGGAAACACAGTGTCTTTTCAGTTGCAAACAATACTCCATACATATATATGGGGAAGAAGTAGCTCCAACACGGTTTTACAGTGAAAAATGCATTAAATTCAAACCGGCACTAGGAAACAGAGTGAGAATCCAGAGGAAAATTTCTTAATTTAAACCATTCCCTTTGTGATAGATGAACGAACGTCTCTCAACATGCTCAGTTCTGAGAGATATGTGTGTGTTAAACCCGACCTTCAACTAGCTTGTTGGGAACACAAAGTTTCTTTTCAGTTGAAAAATCCACTCCATACATATAAAAGGGTAGGTTCTTGCTTCAACTCGGTTTTACAGTGAAAACTGCAGGAACTTCAAAAAGGCACTAGGAAACATACTGAGATACCAGAGTAAAGTTTCTCCTGCAACAAGTTCCCTTGGGCTAGATGAACGAACGTCTCTCCACATGCTCATTTCTGAGAGATAAGTGTGTGTGAAAACCGGTCTTCACCTAGCTTTTTGGGAACACAAAATTTCTTTTCAGGTGCAAACACCACTCCATACATATATATGGGGAGGTACAAGCTCCAACACGGATTTACAAGGAAAAATGCAGGAAATTCAAACCGGCACTAGGAAACAGACTGAGACACCAGAGTAAATGTTTCTCCTGCAAACCGTTCCCTTGGTGCTAGATGAACGAACGTCTTTCCTCATGCTCAGATCTGAGAGATAAGTGTGTGTGAAAGCCGTACTTCACCTAACTTGTTGGGAACACAAAGTTTCTTTTCAGGTGCAATGTACACTCCATACATATATAAGGTGAGGTACTAGTTCCAACGCTGTTTAACAGTGAAACCTGGTCGAACTTCAAACAGGCACTAGGAAACAGAGTGGGAATCCAGAGTAAATTTTCTCCTGCAACCCGTTCCCTTTGTGCTAGATGAACGAACGTCTCTGCACATGCTCAGTTCTGAGAGATAAGTGTGTGAGAAAGCCTTCCTTCACCTTTTGTTGGGAACACATAGTCTCATATCAGTTGCCAAAATTAACTTAATACATATATATGGGGAGGTACTAGCTCCAACTGGTTTTAACAGTGAAAAATGCAGGAACTTCAAACCACCACTAGGAAACAGACTGAGAAACCACAGTAAGATTTTCTCCTGCAACCCGTTCCCTTTGTGGTAGATGAACGAACGTCTCTCCACATGCTCAATTCTGAGAGAAAAGTGGGTGTTAAAGCCGTCTTTCACCTTGCTTGTTGGAAAAAAATAGTTTCTTTTCAGTTGAAAACTCCACTCCATACATATATATGGGGAGGAACTAAATCCAACTCTGACTTACAGTGAAAACTGCAGGAACTTCAACCCGGCACTAGGACACAGAATGAGAAACCAGAGAAAAATTTCCCCTGCAACCCATTCTCTTTGTGCTAGATGAGCGAACGTCTCTCCACATGCTCATTTCTGAGAGATAAGTGTGTGTGAATGCCGTACTTCACCTAGCTTGTTGGGAACACAAAGTTTCTTGTCAGTTGCTAACTCCACTCCATACATATATATGGGGTGATACTAGCTCCAACACGATTTTACAGTGAACACTGCAAGAACTTAAAAACGACACTATTAACCAGACTGGAAACCAGAGTCAAATTTCCTACTTCAACCCATTCCCTTTGTGCTAGATGAACGATCGTATCTCCACATGCTCAGTACTGAGATATAATTGTGTGTGAAAGCCGTATATCACTTAGCTTGTTGGGAACACAATTTCTTTTCAGTTGCAAACATCATTCCATACATATATATGGGGAGGAACTAGCTCCAACACGGTGTTACAGTGAAAAATGCATTAAATTCAAACCGGCACTAGGAAACAGAGTGAGAATCCAGAGGAAAATTTCTTAATTTAACCCATTCCCTTTGTGATAGATGAACGAACGTCTCTCAACATGCTCAGTTCTGAGAGATAATTGTGTGTTAAACCCGACCTTCAACTACCTTGTTGGGAACACAAAGTTTCTTTTCAGTTGAAAAATCCACTCCATACATATAAAAGGGTAGGTTCTTGCTTCAACTCGGTTTTACAGTGAAAACTGCAGGAACTTCAAAAGGCACTAGGAAACATACTGAGATACCAGAGTAAAGTTTCTCCTGCAACAAGTTCCCTTGGGCTAGATGAACGAACGTCTCTCCACATGCTCATTTCTGAGAGATAAGTGTGTGTGAAAACCGGTCTTCACCTAGCTTTTTGGGAACACAAAATTTCTTTTCAGGTGCAAACACCACTCCATACATATATATGGGGAGGTACAAGCTCCAACACGGATTTACAAGGAAAAATGCAGGAAATTCAAACCGGCACTAGGAAACAGACTGAGACACCAGAGTAAATGTTTCTCCTGCAAACCGTTCCCTTGGTGCTAGATGAACGAACGTCTTTCCTCATGCTCAGATCTGAGAGATAATTGTGTGTGAAAGCCGTACTTCACCTAACTTGTTGGGAACACAAAGTTTCTTTCAGGTGCAATGTACACTCCATACATATATAAGGTGAGGTACTAGTTCCAACGCTGTTTAACAGTGAAACCTGGTCGAACTTCAAACAGGCACTAGGAAACAGAGTGGGAATCCAGAGTAAATTTTCTCCTGCAACCCGTTCCCTTTGTGCTAGATGAACGAACGTCTCTGCACATGCTCAGTTCTGAGAGATAAGTGTGTGAGAAAGCCTTCCTTCACCTTTTGTTGGGAACACATAGTCTCATATCAGTTGCAAAATTAACTTAATACATATATATGGGGAGGTACTAGCTCCAACTGGTTTTAACAGTGAAAAATGCAGGAACTTCAAACCACCACTAGGAAACAGACTGAGAAACCACAGTAAGATTTTCTCCTGCAACCCGTTCCCTTTGTGGTAGATGAACGAACGTCTCTCCACATGCTCAATTCTGAGAGAAAAGTGGGTGTTAAAGCCGTCTTTCACCTTGCTTGTTGGAAAAAAATAGTTTCTTTTCAGTTGAAAACTCCACTCCATACATATATATGGGGAGGAACTAAATCCAACTCTGACTTACAGTGAAAACTGCAGGAACTTCAACCCGGCACTAGGACACAGAATGAGAAACCAGAGAAAAATTTCCCCTGCAACCCATTCTCTTTGTGCTAGATGAGCGAACGTCTCTCCACATGCTCATTTCTGAGAGATAAGTGTGTGTGAATGCCGTACTTCACCTAGCTTGTTGGGAACACAAAGTTTCTTGTCAGTTGCTAACTCCACTCCATACATATATATGGGGTGATACTAGCTCCAACACGATTTTACAGTGAACACTGCAAGAACTTAAAAACGACACTATTAACCAGACTGGAAACCAGAGTCAAATTTCCTACTTCAACCCATTCCCTTTGTGCTAGATGAACGATCGTATCTCCACATGCTCAGTACTGAGATATAATTGTGTGTGAAAGCCGTATATCACTTAGCTTGTTGGGAACACAATTTCTTTTCAGTTGCAAACAATCATTCCATACATATATATGGGGAGGAACTAGCTCCAACACGGTGTTACAGTGAAAAATGCATTAAATTCAAACCGGCACTAGGAAACAGAGTGAGAATCCAGAGGAAAATTTCTTAATTTAACCCATTCCCTTTGTGATAGATGAACGAACGTCTCTCAACATGCTCAGTTCTGAGAGATAATTGTGTGTTAAACCCGACCTTCAACTACCTTGTTGGGAACACAAAGTTTCTTTTCAGTTGAAAAATCCACTCCATACATATAAAAGGGTAGGTTCTTGCTTCAACTCGGTTTTACAGTGAAAACTGCAGGAACTTCAAAAAGGCACTAGGAAACATACTGAGATACCAGAGTAAAGTTTCTCCTGCAACAAGTTCCCTTGGGCTAGATGAACGAACGTCTCTCCACATGCTCATTTCTGAGAGATAAGTGTGTGTGAAAGCCGTACTTCACCTAGCTTGTTGGGAACACAATGTTTCTTTTCAGGTGCAAACTCCAATCCATACATATATAAGGGGAAATATTAGCTCCAACTCGTTTTAACAGTGAATAATGCAGGAACTTCAAACCGCCACTAGGAAACAGACTGAGAAACCAGAGTAAAATTTTCTCCTACAACCCTTTCCCTTTGTGCTAGATGCACGAACGTCTCTCCACATGCTCAGTTCTGAGAGAATAGTGGGTGTTAAAGCCGTCTTTCACCTTGCTTGTTGGGAAAAAATAGTTTCTTTTCAGTTGAAAACTCCACTCCGTACATATATATGGGGAGGTACTAAATCCAACTCTGTCTTACGTTGAAAACTGCAGGAAATTAAAACCGGCTCTAGGACACAGACTGAGAAACCGGAGAAAAATTTCCCCTGCAACCCGTTCCCTTTGTGCTAGATGAACGAACGTCTATGGACATGCTCATTTCTGAGAGATAATTGTGTGTTAAAGCCGTCCTTCACATTGCTTGCTGGGAACACAAAGTTTCTTTTCAGTTGCTAACTCCACTCCATACATATATATGGGTTGGTACTAGCTCCAACTCGATTTTACAGTGAAAACTGCATGAACATCAAAACGACACTATTAAAAAACCTGGAAACCAGAGTAAAATTTCCTACTTCAACCCATTCCCTTTGTGCTAGTTGAACGATCGTCTCTCCACATGCTCAGTACTGAGAGATAATTGTGTGTCAAAGCAGTAATTCACTTAGCTTGTTGGGAACACATTTTCTTTTCAGTTGCAAACACCACTCCATAGATATATATGGGGAGGTAATAAATACAACTCGGTTTTACAGTGGAAACTGCAGGAACTTCAAACCGGCACTAGAAGACAGACAGAGAAACCAGAGTAAAAATTTCCCCTGCAACCCATTCAGTTTGTACTAGATGAATGAAGATCTCTCCACATGCTCAGTTCTGAGAGATAAGTGGGTGTGAAAGCCGTCCTTCACCTAGCTTTTTGGGAACACAAAGTTTCTTATGGTTGCTAACTTTACTCCATACATATATAAGGGGAGGTACTAGCTGCAACTCGGTTTTACAGTGAAAACTGCAGGAACTTCTACCCGACACTATTAAAACAGACTGAGAAACCAGAGTAAAGTTTATCCTTCAAACCGTACCCTTTGTGTTAGATGAATAAATGCTTCTACACATTTTCATTTCTGAGAGATAAGTGTGTGTGAAAGCCGTTCTTCACCTAGCTAGTTGGGAACACAAAATTTCTTTTCAGGTGCAAACACCACTCCATAAATATATATGGGGATGTACAAGCTGCAACTCGGTTTTACAAGGAAAAATGCAGGAAATTCAAACCGGCACTAGGAAACAGACCGAGAAACCAGAGTAAAATTTCCTACTTCAAAACATTCCTTTTGTGCTAGATGAAATATCCTCTCTCCACATGCTCAGTTCTGAGATATAATTGTGTGTGAATGCCGTACTTAACATAGCTTGTTGTGAACACTGATTCTTTTCAGTTGCAAACACCACTCCATACATATATATGGGGAGGTACTAGCTAGAAATCGGTTTTACAGTGAAAACTGCAGGAACTTCAAACCGGCATTAGGAAACAGACTGAGAAACCAGAGTAAAAGTTTCTCCTGCAAACCGTTCCCTTGGTGCTAGATGAACGAACGTCTCTCTACATGCTCAGTTCTTAGAGATAACTGAGTGTGAAAGCCGTCCTTCAACTAGCTTGTTGGGAACACAAAGACTCCTTTCAGTTGCAAACTCAACTCCATAAATATATATGGGTATGTACTAGCTCAAACTCGGTTTTACAGTGAAAACTGCAGGAACATCAAAACGGAACTAGGAAATAGACTGAAAAACCAGAGTAAAATTTCCTACTTCAAACCATTCCTTTTGTGCTAGATGAACTATCGTCTCTCCACATGCTCAGATCGGAGTGATAAGTGTGTATGAAAGCCGTACTTCATCTAGCTTGTTGGGAAAACAAACTTTCTTTTCAAGGGCAAACTCCACTCCATACATTTATATTGGGAGGTACTAGATCCAACTCGGTTTTACAGTGAAAACTGCAGGAATTTCAAAACGGCACTAGGAAACAGACTGAGAAAAAGAGTAAAGTTTCCCTGCAACCCGTTCCATTTTTGCTAGATGAACGAACATCTCTTCACATGCTCAGATCTGAGAGAAAATTGTGTGTGAAAGCCGTACTTCACCTAGCTTGTTGGGAACACAAAGTTTCTTTTCAGGTGCAAAGTACACTCCGTACATTATAAGGAGGTACTAGTTCCAACGCTGTTTAACAGTGAAACCTGGTCGAACTTCAAACTGGCACTAGGAAACAGACTGGGAATCCAGAGTAAATTTTCTCCTGCAACCCGTTCCATTTTGCTAGAAGAACGAAAGTCTCTCCACATGCTCAGTCCTGAGAGATGAGTGTGTGTGAAAGCCGACCTTCACATAGCTTGTTGGGAACACAAAGATTCTTTTCAGTTGCAAATTCCACTCATTAAATCTATATGGGGAGGTACTAGCACCAATTCGTTCTTACAGTGAAAAGTGCAAGAACTTCAAACCGGCACTAGGAAAAATACTGAGATATCAGAGTAAATGTATATCCTGCAACAAGTTCCGTGTGTGCTAGATGAACGAACGTTTCTCTACATGCTCATTTCTGAGAGATAATTGTGTGTGAAAGCCGTCCTTCACCTAGCTTGTTGGGAACACAAAGTCTTCTTTCAGTTGCCAACTACACTCCATACATATATATGGGGAGGTACAAGCTCCAAATCGGTTTTACAGTGAAAACTGCAGGATCTTCAAACCGGCACTAGGAAACAAACTGAAAAAAAGATAAAATGTTTCTCCTGCCAAACGTTCCCTTTGTGCTTGATGAACGAACGTCTCTCAACATGCTCAGTTCTGAGAGATAAGTGTGTGTGAAAGCCGTACTTCAACTAGCTTGTAGTGAACACAAGGTTTCTTTTCAGTTGCAAACTCCACCCCATACATATATACGGGGAGGTACTAGGTCCAACTCGGTTTTACAGTGAAAACTGCAGGAACTTCAAACCGGCAATAGGAAACAGACTGAGAAACCAGAGTAATAGTTCCTCCTGCAACCCGTTCCCTTGGGCTAGATGAACGAACGTCTCTCCACATGCTCAGTTTTGAGAGATAAGTGTGTGTGAAAGCCGAACTTCAACTTCCTTGTTGGGAACACAAAGTATCTTTTCAATTACCAACTCCACTCCATAAATATATAAGGGGATGTAGAAGCTCCAACTCGGTTTTACAGTTAAAACTGCAGGAACTTCAAACCGGCACTATTAAACAGACAGAGAAACCAGAGTAAATGTTCTCCTGCAACCCGTTCCCTTTGTGCTAGAAGAACGAACGTCTCTCCACATGCTGAGTACTGAGAGACAAGTATGTGAGAAAGCCTTCCTTCACCTACTTGTTGGGAACACATAGTCTCATTTCAGTTGCAAAATCCACTTAATACATATATATGGGGAGGTACTAGCTCAAACTCATTTTAACAGTGAACATTGCAGGAACTTCAAACCACCACTAGGAAATAGACTGAGAAACCAGAGTAATATTTTCTCCTGCAACCCGTTCCCTTTGTGGTAGATGAACGAACGTCTCTCCACATGCTCAGTTCTGAGAGAAAAGTGGGAGTAAAAGCCGTCTTTCACATTGCTTGTTGGGAAAAAAGGGTTTCATTTCAGTTGAAAACTCCACTCCATACATATATATGGGGAGGTACTAAATCCAACTCTGACTTACAGTTAAAACTGCAGGAACTTCAACACGGCACTAGGACACAGACTGAGAAACCAGAGAAAAATTTCCCCTGCAACCCATTCACTTTGTGCTAGATGAACGAACGTCTCTCCACATGCTCATTTCTGAGAGATAAGTGTGTGTGAATGCCGTACTTCACCTTGCTTGTTGGGAACACAAAGTTTCTTTTCAGTTGCTAACTCCACTCCATACAAATATATGGGGTGATACTAGCTCCAACTCGATTTTACAGTGAAAACTGCAAGAACTTAAAAACGACACTATTAACCAGACTGGAAACCAGAGTCAAATTTCCTACTTCAACCAATTCCCTTTGTTTAGATGAACGATCGTATCTCCACATGCTCAGTACTGAGATATAATTGTGTGTGAAAGCCGTACATCACTTAGCTTGTTGGAAACACAGTGTCTTTTCAGTTGCAAACAATACTCCATACATATATATGGGGAAGAAGTAGCTCCAACACGGTTTTACAGTGAAAAATGCATTAAATTCAAACCGGCACTAGGAAACAGAGTGAGAATCCAGAGGAAAATTTCTTAATTTAAACCATTCCCTTTGTGATAGATGAACGAACGTCTCTCAACATGCTCAGTTCTGAGAGATATGTGTGTGTTAAACCCGACCTTCAACTAGCTTGTTGGGAACACAAAGTTTCTTTTCAGTTGAAAAATCCACTCCATACATATAAAAGGGTAGGTTCTTGCTTCAACTCGGTTTTACAGTGAAAACTGCAGGAACTTCAAAAAGGCACTAGGAAACATACTGAGATACCAGAGTAAAGTTTCTCCTGCAACAAGTTCCCTTGGGCTAGATGAACGAACGTCTCTCCACATGCTCATTTCTGAGAGATAAGTGTGTGTGAAAACCGGTCTTCACCTAGCTTTTTGGGAACACAAAATTTCTTTTCAGGTGCAAACACCACTCCATACATATATATGGGGAGGTACAAGCTCCAACACGGATTTACAAGGAAAAATGCAGGAAATTCAAACCGGCACTAGGAAACAGACTGAGACACCAGAGTAAATGTTTCTCCTGCAAACCGTTCCCTTGGTGCTAGATGAACGAACGTCTTTCCTCATGCTCAGATCTGAGAGATAAGTGTGTGTGAAAGCCGTACTTCACCTAACTTGTTGGGAACACAAAGTTTCTTTTCAGGTGCAATGTACACTCCATACATATATAAGGTGAGGTACTAGTTCCAACGCTGTTTAACAGTGAAACCTGGTCGAACTTCAAACAGGCACTAGGAAACAGAGTGGGAATCCAGAGTAAATTTTCTCCTGCAACCCGTTCCCTTTGTGCTAGATGAACGAACGTCTCTGCACATGCTCAGTTCTGAGAGATAAGTGTGTGAGAAAGCCTTCCTTCACCTTTTGTTGGGAACACATAGTCTCATATCAGTTGCAAAATTAACTTAATACATATATATGGGGAGGTACTAGCTCCAACTGGTTTTAACAGTGAAAAATGCAGGAACTTCAAACCACCACTAGGAAACAGACTGAGAAACCACAGTAAGATTTTCTCCTGCAACCCGTTCCCTTTGTGGTAGATGAACGAACGTCTCTCCACATGCTCAATTCTGAGAGAAAAGTGGGTGTTAAAGCCGTCTTTCACCTTGCTTGTTGGAAAAAAATAGTTTCTTTTCAGTTGAAAACTCCACTCCATACATATATATGGGGAGGAACTAAATCCAACTCTGACTTACAGTGAAAACTGCAGGAACTTCAACCCGGCACTAGGACACAGAATGAGAAACCAGAGAAAAATTTCCCCTGCAACCCATTCTCTTTGTGCTAGATGAGCGAACGTCTCTCCACATGCTCATTTCTGAGAGATAAGTGTGTGTGAATGCCGTACTTCACCTAGCTTGTTGGGAACACAAAGTTTCTTGTCAGTTGCTAACTCCACTCCATACATATATATGGGGTGATACTAGCTCCAACACGATTTACAGTGAAACACTGCAAGAACTTAAAAACGACACTATTAACCAGACTGGAAACCAGAGTCAAATTTCCTACTTCAACCCATTCCCTTTGTGCTAGATGAACGATCGTATCTCCACATGCTCAGTACTGAGATATAATTGTGTGTGAAAGCCGTATATCACTTAGCTTGTTGGGAACACAATTTCTTTTCAGTTGCAAACATCATTCCATACATATATATGGGGAGGAACTAGCTCCAACACGGTGTTACAGTGAAAAATGCATTAAATTCAAACCGGCACTAGGAAACAGAGTGAGAATCCAGAGGAAAATTTCTTAATTTAACCCATTCCCTTTGTGATAGATGAACGAACGTCTCTCAACATGCTCAGTTCTGAGAGATAATTGTGTGTTAAACCCGACCTTCAACTACCTTGTTGGGAACACAAAGTTTCTTTTCAGTTGAAAAATCCACTCCATACATATAAAAGGGTAGGTTCTTGCTTCAACTCGGTTTTACAGTGAAAACTGCAGGAACTTCAAAAAGGCACTAGGAAACATACTGAGATACCAGAGTAAAGTTTCTCCTGCAACAAGTTCCCTTGGGCTAGATGAACGAACGTCTCTCCACATGCTCATTTCTGAGAGATAAGTGTGTGTGAAAACCGGTCTTCACCTAGCTTTTGGGAACACAAAATTTCTTTTCAGGTGCAAACACCACTCCATACATATATATGGGGAGGTACAAGCTCCAACACGGATTTACAAGGAAAAATGCAGGAAATTCAAACCGGCACTAGGAAACAGACTGAGACACCAGAGTAAATGTTTCTCCTGCAAACCGTTCCCTTGGTGCTAGATGAACGAACGTCTTTCCTCATGCTCAGATCTGAGAGATAATTGTGTGTGAAAGCCGTACTTCACCTAACTTGTTGGGAACACAAAGTTTCTTTTCAGGTGCAATGTACACTCCATACATATATAAGGTGAGGTACTAGTTCCAACGCTGTTTAACAGTGAAACCTGGTCGAACTTCAAACAGGCACTAGGAAACAGAGTGGGAATCCAGAGTAAATTTTCTCCTGCAACCCGTTCCCTTTGTGCTAGATGAACGAACGTCTCTGCACATGCTCAGTTCTGAGAGATAAGTGTGTGAGAAAGCCTTCCTTCACCTTTTGTTGGGAACACATAGTCTCATATCAGTTGCAAAATTAACTTAATACATATATATGGGGAGGTACTAGCTCCAACTGGTTTTAACAGTGAAAAATGCAGGAACTTCAAACCACCACTAGGAAACAGACTGAGAAACCACAGTAAGATTTTCTCCTGCAACCCGTTCCCTTTGTGGTAGATGAACGAACGTCTCTCCACATGCTCAATTCTGAGAGAAAAGTGGGTGTTAAAGCCGTCTTTCACCTTGCTTGTTGGAAAAAAATAGTTTCTTTTCAGTTGAAAACTCCACTCCATACATATATATGGGGAGGAACTAAATCCAACTCTGACTTACAGTGAAAACTGCAGGAACTTCAACCCGGCACTAGGACACAGAATGAGAAACCAGAGAAAAATTTCCCCTGCAACCCATTCTCTTTGTGCTAGATGAGCGAACGTCTCTCCACATGCTCATTTCTGAGAGATAAGTGTGTGTGAATGCCGTACTTCACCTAGCTTGTTGGGAACACAAAGTTTCTTGTCAGTTGCTAACTCCACTCCATACATATATATGGGGTGATACTAGCTCCAACACGATTTTACAGTGAACACTGCAAGAACTTAAAAACGACACTATTAACCAGACTGGAAACCAGAGTCAAATTTCCTACTTCAACCCATTCCCTTTGTGCTAGATGAACGATCGTATCTCCACATGCTCAGTACTGAGATATAATTGTGTGTGAAAGCCGTATATCACTTAGCTTGTTGGGAACACAATTTCTTTTCAGTTGCAAACATCATTCCATACATATATATGGGGAGGAACTAGCTCCAACACGGTGTTACAGTGAAAAATGCATTAAATTCAAACCGGCACTAGGAAACAGAGTGAGAATCCAGAGGAAAATTTCTTAATTTAACCCATTCCCTTTGTGATAGATGAACGAACGTCTCTCAACATGCTCAGTTCTGAGAGATAATTGTGTGTTAAACCCGACCTTCAACTACCTTGTTGGGAACACAAAGTTTCTTTTCAGTTGAAAAATCCACTCCATACATATAAAAGGGTAGGTTCTTGCTTCAACTCGGTTTTACAGTGAAAACTGCAGGAACTTCAAAAAGGCACTAGGAAACATACTGAGATACCAGAGTAAAGTTTCTCCTGCAACACGTTCCCTTGGGCTAGATGAACGAACTTCTCTCCACATGCTCATTTCTGAGATAATTGTGTGTGAAAGCCGTTCTTCACCTAGCTTGTTGGGAACACAAAATTTCTTTTCAGGTGCAAACACCACTCCATACATATATATGGGGAGGTACAAGCTCCAACACGGTTTTACAAGGAAAAATGCAGGAAATTCAAACCGGCACTAGGAAACAGACCGAGAAACCAGAGTAAAATTTCCTACTTCAAAATATTCCTTTTTTGCTAGATGAAATATCTTCTCTCCACATGCTCAGTTCTGAGATATATTTGTGTGTGAATGCCGTTCTTAACTTAGCTTGTTGTGAACACTGATTCTTTTCAGTTGCAAACACCTTTCCATACATATATATGGGGAGGTACCAGCTAGAAATCGGTTTTACAGTGTAAACTTCAGTAACTTCAAACCGGTACTAAGTAACACACTGAGAAACCAGAGTAATAGTTTCTCCTGCAAACCGTTCCCTTGGTGCTAGATGAACGAACGTCTCTCCACATGCTCATTTCTGAGAGATAAGTGTGTGTGATAGCCGTCCTTCACCTAGCTTGTTGGGAACACAAAGTTTCTTTTCAATTGCTAACTCCACTCCATACATATATATGGGGTGGATGTAGATCCAACTCGATTTTACAGTGAAATCTGCAGGAACTTAAAACCGACACTATTAACCAGACTGGAAACCAGAGTCAAATTTCCTACTTCAAACCCATTCCCTTTGTGCTAGATGAACGATCATCTCTCCACATGCTCAGTTCTGAGAGATAAGTGTGTATGAAAGCCGTCCTTCATCTTGCATGTTGGGAACACAAACTTTCTTTTCAAAGGCAAAATCCACTCCACACATATATATTGGGAGGTACTATTTCCAACACGGATTTACATTGAAAACTGAGGAATTTCAAACCGGCATTAGGAAACAGACTGAGAAAACAGAGTAAAGTTTCTCCTGCAAACCGTTCCATTTTTGCTAGATGAACGAACGTCTCTCCACATGCTCAGATCTGAGAGATAAGTGTGTGTGAAAGCCGTTCTTCACCAAGCTTGTTGGGAACACAAAATTGCTTTTCAGGTGCAAACACCATTCCATAAATATATATGGGGAGGTACAAGATCCAACTCGGTTTTACAAGGAAAAATGCAGGAAATTCAAACCGGCACTAGGAAACAGACCGAGAAACCAGAGTAAAATTTCCTACTTCAAAACATTCCTTTTGTGCTAGATGAAATATCGTCTCTCCACATGCTCAGTTCTGAGAGATAATTGTGTGTGAATGCCGTTCTTAAATTAGCTTGTTGTGAACACTGATTTTTTTCAGTTGCAAACACCTCTCCATACATATATATGGGGAGGTACTAGCTAGAAATCGGTTTACAGTGAAAACTGCAGGAACTTCAAACCGGCACTAGGAAACAGACTGAGAAACCAGAGTAATAGTTTCTCCTGCAAACCGTTCCCTTGGTGCTAGATGAACGAACGTCTCTCCACATGCTCAATTCTGAGAGATAAGTGTGTGTGATAACCGATCTTCACCTAGCTTGTTGGGAACACAAAGTTTCTTTTCAGTTGCTAACTTCACTCCATACATATATATGGGGTGGAACTAGCTCCAACTCGGTTTTACAGTGAAATCTGCAGGAACTTAAAACTGACACTATTAACCAGACTGGATACCAGAGTCAAAATTCCTACTTCAACCCATTCCCTTTGTGCTAGATGAACGATCGTCTCTCCACATGCTCAGTTCTGAGAGATAAGTGTGTATGAAAGCCGTCCTTCATCTATCTTGTTGGGAACACAAACTTTCTTTTCAAGGGCAAAATGCACTCCATACATATATATTGGGGGGTACTATTTCCAACACGGATTTACAGTGAAAACTGCAGGAATTTCAAACCGGCACATGGAAACAGACTGAGAAAACAGAGTAAAGCTTCTCCTGCAAACCGTTCCATTTTTGCTAGATGAACGAACGTCTCTCCACATGCTCAGATCTGAGAGATAAGTGTGTGTGAAAGCCGTACTTCCCCCAGCTTGTTGGGAACACAAAATTGCTTTTCAGCTGCAAACACCACTCCATAAATATATATGGGGTGGTACAAGCTCCAACTCGGTTTTACAAGGAAAAATGCAGGAAATTCAAACCGGCACTAGGAAACAGACCGAGAAACCAGAGTAAAATTTCCTACTTCAAAACATTCCTTTTGTGCTAGATGAAATATCGTCTCTCCACATGCTCAGTTCTGAGAGATAATTGTGTGTGAATGCCGTACTTAACTTAGCTTGTTGTGAACACTGAGTTTTTTCAGTTGCAAACACCACTCCATACATATATATGGGGAGGTAGTAGCTAGAAATCGGTTTTACAGTGAAAACTGCAGGAACTTCAAACCGGCACTAGGAAACAGACTGAGAATCCAGAGTAAAAGTTTCTCCTGCAAACCGTTCCCTTGGTGCTAGATGAACGAAAGTCTCTCTACATGCTCAGTTCTTAGAGATATCTGAGTGTGAAAGCCGTACTTCAACTAGCTTGTTGGGAACACAAAGACTCCTTTCAGTTGCAAACTCAACTCCATAAATATATAAGGGGATGTAGAAGCTCCAACTCGGTTTTACAGTTAAAACTGCAGGAACTTCAAACCGGCACTATTAAACAGACAGAGAAATCAGAGTAAATGTTTTCCTGCAACACGTTCCATTTGTGCTAGATGAACGAACGTCTCTCCACATGCTCAGTTCTGAGAGATAAGTGTGTGAGAAAGCCTTCCTTCACATACTTGTTGGGTACACATAGTCTCATTTCAGTTGCAAAATCCACATAATACATATATATGAGGAGGTACTAGCTCCAACTCGTTTTAACAGTGAAAAATGCAGGAACTTCAAACCGCCACTAGGAAACAGACTAAGAAACCAGAGTAAAATTTTCTCATGCAACCCGTTCCCTTTGTGGTAGATGAACGAACGTCTCTCCACATGCTCAGTTCTGAGAGAAAAGTGGGTGTTAAAGCCGTCTTTCACCTTGCTTGTTGGGAAAAAAGGGTTTCTTTTCAGTTGAAAACTCCACTCCATACATATATATGGGGAGGTACAAGCTCCAAATCGGTTTTACAGTGAAATCTGCAGGAACTTCAAACCGGCACTAGGAAACAAACTGAGTAAAAAGAGAAAATGTTTCACCTGCCAACCGTTCCCTTTGTGCTAGATGAACGAACGTCTCTCAACATGCTCAGTTCTGAGAGGTAAGTGTGTGTTAAAGCCGAACTTCAACTAGATTGTTGGGAACACAAAGTTTCTTTTCAGTTGCAAACACCAATCCATACATATATAAGGGTAGGTTCTAGATCCAACACGGTTTTACAGAGAAAACTGCGGGAACTTCAAACAGGCAATAGGAAACATACTGAGATACAAGAGTAAATTTTCTCCTGCAACCCGTTCCCTTGGGCTAGACGAACGAAAGTTTCTCCACATGCTCAGATTAGAGATAAGTGTGTGTGAAAGCCGAACTTCAACTTCCTTGTTGGGAACACAAAGTTTCTTTTCAATTGCCAACTCCACTCCATAAATATATAAGGGGAGGTAGAAGCTCCAACACGGTTTTACAGTTAAAACTGCAGGAACTTCAAACCGGCACTATTAAACAGACAGAGAAACCAGAGTAAATGTTTTCCTGCAACCCGTTCCCTTTGTGCTAGATGAACGAACGTCTCTCCACATGCTCATTTCTGAGAGATAAGTGTGTGTGATAGCCGTCCTTCACCTAGCTTGTTGGGAACACAAAGTTTCTTTTCAATTGCTAACTCCACTCCATACATATATATGGGGTGGATGTAGATCCAACTCGATTTTACAGTGAAATCTGCAGGAACTTAAAACCGACACTATTAACCAGACTGGAAACCAGAGTCAAATTTCCTACTTCAACCCATTCCCTTTGTGCTAGATGAACGATCATCTCTCCACATGCTCAGTTCTGAGAGATAAGTGTGTATGAAAGCCGTCCTTCATCTTGCATGTTGGGAACACAAACTTTCTTTTCAAAGGCAAAATCCACTCCACACATATATATTGGGAGGTACTATTTCCAACACGGATTTACATTGAAAACTGAGGAATTTCAAACCGGCATTAGGAAACAGACTGAGAAAACAGAGTAAAGTTTCTCCTGCAAACCGTTCCATTTTTGCTAGATGAACGAACGTCTCTCCACATGCTCAGATCTGAGAGATAAGTGTGTGTGAAAGCCGTTCTTCACCAAGCTTGTTGGGAACACAAAATTGCTTTTCAGGTGCAAACACCATTCCATAAATATATATGGGGAGGTACAAGATCCAACTCGGTTTTACAAGGAAAAATGCAGGAAATTCAAACCGGCACTAGGAAACAGACCGAGAAACCAGAGTAAAATTTCCTACTTCAAAACATTCCTTTTGTGCTAGATGAAATATCGTCTCTCCACATGCTCAGTTCTGAGAGATAATTGTGTGTGAATGCCGTTCTTAAATTAGCTTGTTGTGAACACTGATTTTTTTCAGTTGCAAACACCTCTCCATACATATATATGGGGAGGTACTAGCTAGAAATCGGTTTTACAGTGAAAACTGCAGGAACTTCAAACCGGCACTAGGAAACAGACTGAGAAACCAGAGTAATAGTTTCTCCTGCAAACCGTTCCCTTGGTGCTAGATGAACGAACGTCTCTCCACATGCTCAATTCTGAGAGATAAGTGTGTGTGATAACCGATCTTCACCTAGCTTGTTGGGAACACAAAGTTTCTTTTCAGTTGCTAACTTCACTCCATACATATATATGGGGTGGAACTAGCTCCAACTCGGTTTTACAGTGAAATCTGCAGGAACTTAAAACTGACACTATTAACCAGACTGGATACCAGAGTCAAAATTCCTACTTCAACCCATTCCCTTTGTGCTAGATGAACGATCGTCTCTCCACATGCTCAGTTCTGAGAGATAAGTGTGTATGAAAGCCGTCCTTCATCTATCTTGTTGGGAACACAAACTTTCTTTTCAAGGGCAAAATGCACTCCATACATATATATTGGGGGGTACTATTTCCAACACGGATTTACAGTGAAAACTGCAGGAATTTCAAACCGGCACATGGAAACAGACTGAGAAAACAGAGTAAAGCTTCTCCTGCAAACCGTTCCATTTTTGCTAGATGAACGAACGTCTCTCCACATGCTCAGATCTGAGAGATAAGTGTGTGTGAAAGCCGTACTTCCCCCAGCTTGTTGGGAACACAAAATTGCTTTTCAGCTGCAAACACCACTCCATAAATATATATGGGGTGGTACAAGCTCCAACTCGGTTTTACAAGGAAAAATGCAGGAAATTCAAACCGGCACTAGGAAACAGACCGAGAAACCAGAGTAAAATTTCCTACTTCAAAACATTCCTTTTGTGCTAGATGAAATATCGTCTCTCCACATGCTCAGTTCTGAGAGATAATTGTGTGTGAATGCCGTACTTAACTTAGCTTGTTGTGAACACTGAGTTTTTTCAGTTGCAAACACCACTCCATACATATATATGGGGAGGTAGTAGCTAGAAATCGGTTTTACAGTGAAAACTGCAGGAACTTCAAACCGGCACTAGGAAACAGACTGAGAATCCAGAGTAAAAGTTTCTCCTGCAAACCGTTCCCTTGGTGCTAGATGAACGAAAGTCTCTCTACATGCTCAGTTCTTAGAGATATCTGAGTGTGAAAGCCGTACTTCAACTAGCTTGTTGGGAACACAAAGACTCCTTTCAGTTGCAAACTCAACTCCATAAATATATAAGGGGATGTAGAAGCTCCAACTCGGTTTTACAGTTAAAACTGCAGGAACTTCAAACCGGCACTATTAAACAGACAGAGAAATCAGAGTAAATGTTTTCCTGCAACACGTTCCATTTGTGCTAGATGAACGAACGTCTCTCCACATGCTCAGTTCTGAGAGATAAGTGTGTGAGAAAGCCTTCCTTCACATACTTGTTGGGTACACATAGTCTCATTTCAGTTGCAAAATCCACATAATACATATATATGAGGAGGTACTAGCTCCAACTCGTTTTAACAGTGAAAAATGCAGGAACTTCAAACCGCCACTAGGAAACAGACTAAGAAACCAGAGTAAAATTTTCTCATGCAACCCGTTCCCTTTGTGGTAGATGAACGAACGTCTCTCCACATGCTCAGTTCTGAGAGAAAAGTGGGTGTTAAAGCCGTCTTTCACCTTGCTTGTTGGGAAAAAAGGGTTTCTTTTCAGTTGAAAACTCCACTCCATACATATATATGGGGAGGTACAAGCTCCAAATCGGTTTTACAGTGAAATCTGCAGGAACTTCAAACCGGCACTAGGAAACAAACTGAGTAAAAAGAGAAAATGTTTCACCTGCCAACCGTTCCCTTTGTGCTAGATGAACGAACGTCTCTCAACATGCTCAGTTCTGAGAGGTAAGTGTGTGTTAAAGCCGAACTTCAACTAGATTGTTGGGAACACAAAGTTTCTTTTCAGTTGCAAACACCAATCCATACATATATAAGGGTAGGTTCTAGATCCAACACGGTTTTACAGAGAAAACTGCGGGAACTTCAAACAGGCAATAGGAAACATACTGAGATACAAGAGTAAATTTTCTCCTGCAACCCGTTCCCTTGGGCTAGACGAACGAAAGTTTCTCCACATGCTCAGATTAGAGATAAGTGTGTGTGAAAGCCGAACTTCAACTTCCTTGTTGGGAACACAAAGTTTCTTTTCAATTGCCAACTCCACTCCATAAATATATAAGGGGAGGTAGAAGCTCCAACACGGTTTTACAGTTAAAACTGCAGGAACTTCAAACCGGCACTATTAAACAGACAGAGAAACCAGAGTAAATGTTTTCCTGCAACCCGTTCCCTTTGTGCTAGATGAACGAACGTCTCTCTACATGCTCAGTTCTGAGAGATAAGTGTGTGAGAAAGCCTTCCTTCACCTACATGTTGGGAACACATAGTCTCATTTCAGTTGCAAAATCCACTTAATACATATATATGGGAGGTACAAGCTCAAACTCATTTTAACAGTGAACAATGCAGGAACTTCAAACCGCCACTAGGAAACACTCTAAGAAACCAGAGTAAAATTTTCTCCTGCAACCAGTTCCCTTTGTGGTAGATGAACGAACGTCTCTCCACATGCTCAGTTCTGAGAGCAAAGTGGGTGTTAAATCCGTCTTTCACATTGCTATTGGGAAAAAAGGGTTTCTTTTGAGTTGAAAACTCCACTCCGTACATATATATGGGGAGGTACTAAATCCAACTCTGACTTACAGTTAAAACTGCAGGAACTTCAAACCGGCACTAGGACACAGACTGAGAAACCAGAGAAAAATTTCCCCTGCAACCCATTCACTTTGTGCTAGATGAACGAACGTCTCTCCACATGCTCATTTCTGAGAGATAAGTGTGTGTGATAGCCGTACTTCACTTAGCTTTTTGGGAACACAAAGTTACTTTTCAGTTGCTATCTCCACTCCATACATATATATGGGGTGGTACTAGCTCGAAGTCGATTTTACGGTGAAAACTGCAGAAACTTAAAACCGACACTATTAACCAGACTGAAAACCAGAGTCAAATTTCCTACTTCAACCCATTCCCTTTGTGCTAGATGAACGATCGTCTCTCCACATGCTCAGTACTGAGAGATAATTTTGTGTGAAAGCCGTACTTCACTTAGCTTGTTGGGAAAACAGTTTCTATTTAGTTGCAAACAACACTCCATACATATATATGGGGAGGTACTACCTCCAACAAGGTTTTACAGTGAAAACTGCAGGAAATTCAAACCGGCACTAGGAAACAGAGTGAGAATCCAGAGTAAAATTTCTTAATTTAATCCATTCACTTTGTGCTAGATGAACGAACGTCTCTCAACATGCTCAGTTCTGAGAGATAATTGTGTGTTAAACCCGACCTTCAACTAGCTTGTTGGGAACACATAGTTTCTTTTCAGTTGAAAAATCCACTTCATACATATAAAAGGGTAGGTGCTAGGTCCAACTCGGTTTTACAATGAAAACTGCAGGAACTTCAAAAAGGCACTAGGAAACATACTGAGATACCAGAGTAAAATTTCTCCTACAACACGTTCCCTTTGGCTAGATGAACGAACGTGTCTCCACATGCTCAATTCTGAGAGATAAGTGTGTGAGAAATCCTTCCTTCACCTACTTGTTGGGAACACATAGTCTCCTTTCAGTTGCAAACTCCAATCCATACATATATATGGGGATTTAATAGCCCAAATCGGATTTACAGTGAAAACTGCAGGAACTTCAAACCGGCTCTAGGAAACAGACTGAGAAACCAGAGTAAAAGTTTATCCTGCCACCCGTTCCCTTTGTGCTAGATGAACGAACGTCTATCCACATGCTTTGTTATTAGAGATAAGTGTGTGTGAAAGCCGTCCTTCACCTAGCTTGTTGGGAACACAGAGTTTCTTTTCAGGTGCAAACTCCATTCCATACATATATAAGGGGAGGAAATAGCTCCAACTCGGTTTTACTGTGAAACCTGGACGAACTTCAAATCGGCACTAGGAAATAGAATGAGAATCCAGAGTAAATTTTCTCCTGTAAAAAGTTCCCATTGTGCTAGATGTACGAACGTCCCTCCACATGCTCTGTTATGAGAGACAAGTGTCTGTGAAAGCCTTTCTTTACATAGCTTGTTGGGAAAACAAAGTTTCTGTTCAGTTGCAAATTCCACTCCATACATATATAAGGGGAGGTACTATTTACAACTCGGTTTTACAGTGAAAACTGCAGGAAGTTCAAAACGGCACTAGGAAACAGACTGAGAGACCAGAGTAAAAGTTTCCCCTGCAACCAGTTCCCTTTGTGCTAGATGAAAGAACGTCTCTCCACATGCTCAGATCTGAGAGATATTTGTCTGTGAATGCCGTCCTTAATTTAGCTTATTGGGAACACGAAGTTTCTTTTCAGTTACAATCACCTCTCCATACATATATATGGGGCGGTACTAGCTCCAATTCGGTTTTACAGTGGAAACTGCAGGAACTTCAAACCGGCACTAGGAAACATACTGAGAAACCAGAGTAAAAGTTTCTCCTGCAAACCATTCCATTTTTGCTAGATGAACGAATGTCTCTCCACATGCTCAGTTCTGAGAGATAAGTGTGTGTGAAAGCCGTCCTTCACCTAGATTGTTGGGAACAGAAAGTTTCTTTTCAGTTGCTAAATTCACTCCATACATATATATGGGGAGGTACTAGGTCCAACACACTTTTACAGTGAAAACTGCAGGAACTTCAACCCGGCACTAGGAAAAGGGCTGAGAAACCAGAGAAAAAGTTTCCCCTGCCAGCGTTCCTTTGTGCTAGATGAAAGAACGTCTCTCCACATGCTCAGTTCTGAGAGATAAGTGTGTGTTAAATCCGTCCTTCACCTAGCTTCTTGGGAACACAAAATTTCTGTTCAGTTGCAAATTCCAATCCATACATATATATGGGGAGGTTCTAGGTCCAACTCGGTTTTACAGTGAAAACTGCAGGAACTTCAAACCGGCACTAGGAAACAGACTGAGAAACCAGAGTAAATGTTTCCCCTGCAAACCGTTCCCTTTGTGCTAGATGAACGAACGTCTCTCCACATGCTCAGTTCTGAGAGATATGTGTGTGTGAAAGCCGTCCTTCACCTAGATTGTTGGGAACACAAAGTTTCTTTTCAGTTACAATCACCTCTCCATACATATATATGGGGAGGTACTAGCTCCAACTCGGTTTCACAGTGAAAACTGCAGGAAATTCAAACCGGCACTAGGAAACAGACTTAGAAAAAAGAGTAAAAGTTTTTCCTGCAACCCGTTCCCCTTGTGCTAGATGAACGAACGTCTCTCCACATGCTCAGTTCTGAGAGATAAGTGTGTGTGAAAGCCGTCCTGCACCTAGCTTTTTGGGAACACAAAGTTACTTTTCAGTTGCAAACTCCAATCCATACATATATATGCGGAAGTAATAGCTCCAACTCGGCTTTACAGTGAAAACTGCAGGAACTTCAAACCGGCACTAGGAAACAGACTGAGATACCAGAATAAAAGAATCTCCTGCAAACGGTTCCCTTTGTGTTAGATGAACGAACGTCTTTCCACATGCTCAGTTCTGAGAGATAAGTGTGTGTGAAAGCCGTCCTTCAGTTAGCTTGTTGGGAACACACGTTTCTTTTCAGTTGCAAAATCCACTCCATACATATATATGGGGAGGTACTAGCACCAAATCTGTTTTACAGTGAAAAGTGCAGGAACATCAAACAGGCACTAGGAAACAGACTGAGAATAAAGAGTAAAAGTTTCTCCTGCAAACCGTTCCCTTTGTGCTACATGAACGAACGTCTCTCAACATGCTCAGTTCTGAGGGTTAAGTGTGTGTGAAATCCGTCATTCACCTAGCTTGTTGGGAACACACAGTTTCTTTTCATTTGCAAAGTCCACTCCATACATATATATATGTGGGGGTAATAGCTCCAACTCGGTTTTACAGTGAAAACTGAAGAAACTTCAAACCGGCAGTAGGAAAAATACTGAGAAATCAGAGTAAAAGTTTCTCCTGCAACCCGTAACCTTTGTGCTTGATGAACGAACGTCTCTCCAAATGCTCAGTTCTGTGAGATAAGTGTGAGTGGAAGCCGTCCTTCACCTTGCTAGTTGGGAAAACAAAATTTCTTTTCAGTTGCAAACTCCAATCCATATTTATATATGGGGAGGTACTAGATCCAACTCGGATTTACAGTGAAATCTGCAGGAAATGCAAACCGGCACTAGGAAACAGAATGAGAAACCAGAGTAAATGTTTCTCCTGCAACCCGTTCCCTTTGTGCTAGATGAACGAACGTCTCTCCAAATGGTCAGTTCTGAGAGAAAAGTGTGTGTGAAAGCCGTCCTTCACCTAGCTTGTTGGGAATACAAAGTTAGTTTTCAGTTGCAAACTCCAATCCATACATATATATGGGGAGTTCCAAGCTCCAACTCAGTTTTATAGTTAAAAATGCAGGAACGTCAAACCGGCACTAAGAAACAGACTGAGAAATCAGAGTAAGAGTTTCTCCTGCAACCCGTTCCCTTTGTGCTAGATGAACGAAAGTCTCTCCACATGCTCAGTTCTGAGAGATAATTGTGTGTGAAAGCCGTTCTTCAACTAGCTTGTTGGGAACACAAAGATTTTTTTCAGTTGCAAACTACATTCCATACATATATATGGGGAAGTACTAGCTCCAACACTGTTTTACAGTGAAAACTGCAGGAACATCAACCCGGCACTAGGAAACAGACTGAGAATAAAGAGTAATAGTTTCTCCTGCAACCCATTCTCTTTGTGCTAGATGAACGAACGTCTGTCCACATGCTCAGTTCTGAGAGA
This sequence comes from Camelus ferus, assembly GCF_009834535.1. Lineage (NCBI taxonomy): Eukaryota > Metazoa > Chordata > Mammalia > Artiodactyla > Camelidae > Camelus > Camelus ferus. The sequence goes on from NW_022587772.1 coordinate 27,534, forward strand.
TAAGTGTGTGTGAATGCCGTCTATCACCTAGCTTTTTGGGAACACAAAGTTTCTTTTCAGTGGCAAACTCCACTCCATACATATATATGGGGAAGTACTAACTCCAACTCGGTTTTACAGTGAAAACTGCAGGAACTTCAAACCGGCACTAGGAAACAGACTGAGAATCCAGAGTAAAAGTTTCTCCTGCAACCCGTTCCATTTGTGCTAGATGAACGAACGTCTCTCCACATGCTCAGTTCTGAGAGATAAGTGTGTGTTAAAGCCGTCCTTCATCTAGCTTGTTGGGAACACAAAGTTTCTTTCAGTTGCAAACAACTCTCCATACATATATATGGGGAGGTACTAGCTCCACAAAAATTTTACAGTGAAAACTGCAGAAACATCAACCCGGCACTAGGAAACAGACTGAGAATAAAGTGTAATAGTTTCTCCTGCAACACATTCCCTTTGTGCTAGATGAACGAACGTCTGTCCACATTCTCAGTTCTGAGAGATAAGTGTGTGTGAAAGCCGTTCTTCACCTAGCTTGTTGGGAACACACAGTTTCTTTTCAGTTGCAAACGCCAATCCATACATATATATGGGGATGTAATAGTTCCAACTCGGTTTTACAGTGAAAACTGAAGGAACTTCAAACCGGCACTTGGAAAAAGACTGAGAAACCAGAGTAAAAATTTCTCCTACAACCCGTTCCGTTTGTGCTACATGAACGAACGTCTCTCCACATGCTCAGTTCTGAGAGATATGTGTGTGTGAAAGCCGTCCTTCACCTAGCTTGTTGGGAACACAAAATTTCTATTCAGTTGCAAACTCCACTCCATACATATATATGGTGAGGTACTAGTTCCAACTACATATTCCAGTGAAAACTGCAGAATCTTCAAACCGGCACTAGGAAACAGACTGAGAAACCAGAATAAATGTTCCTCCTGCAACCTGTTCCCTTTGTGCTAGATGAACGAACGCCTCTCGACATGCTCAGTTCTGAGACATAAGTGTGTGTGAAAGCCGTCCTTCACCTAGCTTGTTGGGAACACAAATTTTCTTTTCAGTTGCAAACTCCATTCCATACATATATATGGGGAGTTACTAGCACCAACTCGGTTTTACAGTGAAAACTGCAGGAACTTCAAACCGGCACTAGGAAACAAACTGATAAATCAGAGTAAAAGTTTCTCCTGCACCCCGTTCCATTTTTGCTAGATGAAAGAACGTCTGTCCACATTCTCAGTTCTGAGAGACAAGTGTGTGTGAAAGCCGTCCTTCACCTAGCTTGTAGGGTACACAAAGTTTCTTTTCATTTGCAAACTCCAATCCATACATATATATGGGGAATTCCAAGCTTCAACTCACATTTACAGTGAAATCTGCAGGAACTTCAAACCGTCACTAAGAAACAGACTGAGAATAAAGAGTAAAAGTTTATCCTGCAACCCGTTCCCTTTGTGCTAGATGAAAGAACGTCTGTCCACATTCTCAGTTCTGAGAGATAAGTGTGTGTGAAAGCCGTTCTTCACCTAACTTGTTGGGAACACACAGTTTCTTTTCAGTTGCAAACTCCACTCCATGCATATATATGTGGGGATACTAGCTCCAACTCTTTTTTACAGTGAAAACTGAAGGAACTTCAAACCGGCACTAGGAAACATACTGAGAAATCAGAGTAAAATTTCTCCTGCAACCCGTTCCATTTGTGCTAGATGAACGAACGTCTTTCCACATGCTCAGTTCTGAGAGATAAGTGTGTGTGAAAGCCGTCCTTCACCTAGCTTGTTGGGAACACAAAGTTTCTTTTCTGTTGCAAACTCCACTCCATACATATATATGGGGAGGTACAAGCTCCAACACGGTTTTACAGTGAAAACTGCAGGAACTTGAAACCGGCACTAGGAAACAGACTGAGAAACCAGAGAATAAGTTTCTCCTGCTACCCGTTCCCTTTTTGCTAGATGAACGAACGTCTCTCCACATGCTCAGTCCTGAGAGATAAGTGTGTGTGAAACCCGTCCTTCAAATAGCTTGTTGGGAACACAAAGATTCTTTTCAGGTGCAAACTCCTCTCCATACGTATATATGGGTAAGTACAAGCTCCAACTCGGGTTTACAGTGAAAAATGAAGGAACTTCATACCGGCACTAGGAAACAGAAAGAAAAACCAGAGTAAAATATTCTCCTACAACCCGTTCCCTTTGTGCTAGATGAACGAACGTCTCTCCACATACTCATTTCTGAGAGAGAAGTGATTGTGAAAGACGGCCTTCACATAGCTTGTTGGGAACACAATGTTTCTTTTCAGTTGCAAACTCCACTCCATACATATATATGTGAAGGTACTAGCTCCAGCTCTGTTTTACAGTGAAAACTGCAGGAACTTCAAATCGGCACTAGGAAACAGACTGAGAAACCAGAGTGAAAGTTTCCCCTGCAAAACGTTCCCTTTGTGCTAGATGAACGAACGTCTCTCCACATGCTCAGTTCTGAGAGATAAGTGTGTGTGAAAGCCGTCCTTCAACTAACTTGTTGGGAACACAAAGATTCTTTTCTATTGCAAACGCCAATCCATACATATATATGGGGATGTAATAGTTCCAACTCGGTTTTACAGTGAAAACTGAAGGAACTTCAAACCGGCACTTGGAAAAAGACTGAGAAACCAGAGTAAAAATTTCTCCTACAACCCGTTCCGTTTGTGCTAGATGAACGAACGTCTCTCCACATGCTCAGTTCTGAGAGATATGTGTGTGTGAAAGCCGTCCTTCACCTAGCTTGTTGGGAACACAAAATTTCTATTCAGTTGCAAACTCCACTCCATACATATATATGGTGAGGTATAGTTCCAACTACATATTCCAGTGAAAACTGCAGAATCTTCAAACCGGCACTAGGAAACAGACTGAGAAACCAGAATAAATGTTCCTCCTGCAACCTGTTCCCTTTGTGCTTGATGAACGAACGCCTCTCGACATGCTCAGTTTTGAGAGATATGTGTGTGTGAAAGCCGTCCTTAACCTAGCTTGTTGGGAAAACAAAATTTCTTTTCAGATGCAAACACCTCTTCATACATCTATATGGGAAGTCCTGGCTCAAAATCGTTTTTACAGTGAAAAATGTATTAACATATACCCGGCACTAGGAAACAGACTGAGAATAAAGAGTAAAAGTTTCCCCTGCAACCCGTACCCATTTTACAAGATGAACGAAAGTCTCTCCACATGCTCAGTTCTTAGAGAAAAGTGTGTGTGAAAGCCGCCTTCACCTAGATTGTTGGGAACACAAAGACTCTTTTCAGTGGCAAACACCACTCCATACATATATATGGGAATTACTAGCTCCAAATCGGGTTTACAGTGAAAACTGCAGGAACATCAAACCGGCACTAGGAAACAGAAAGAGAATCCAGAGTAAAAGTTCCTCCTGCAACCCGTTCCCTTTGTGCTAGATGAAGGAACTTCTCTCCACATGATCAGTTCTGAGAGATAGTGTGTGTGAAAGCCGTCCTTCTCCTAGCTTGTTGGGAACACAAAGTTTCTTTTCATTTGGAATCTCCACTCCACACATATATATGGGGTGGTACTAGCTCCAACTCGGTTTTACATTGAAAACTGCAGGAATTTCAAACCGCCCCTAGGAAACAGTTGATAAACCAGAGTAAAATTTTCTCTGAAACCCGTTCCATTTGTGCTAGATGAACGAATATTTCTCCACATGCTCAGTTCTGAGAGATAAGTTTGTGTGAATGCCGTCTATCACCTAGCTTGTTGGGAACACAAAGTTTCTTTTCAGTGGCAAACTGCACTCCATACATATACATGGGGAAGAACTAACTCCAACTCGGTTTTACAGTGAAAACTGCAGGAACTTCAAACAGGCACTAGGAAACAGACTGAGAAACAAGAGTAAAATTTTCTCCTGCAACCCGTTCCATTTGTGCTAGATGAACGATCGTCTATCACATGCTCAGTTCTGAGGGATAAGTGTGTGTGAAAGCCGTCCTTCACCCAGCTTGTTGGGAACACAAAGTTACTTTTCAGTTGCAAACTCCACTCCATACATATATATGCGGAAGTAATAGCTCCAACTCGGCTTTACAGTGAAAACTGCAGGAACTTCAAACCGGCACTAGGAAACAGACTGAGATACCAGAATAAAAGAATCTCCTACAAACGGTTCCCTTTGTGTTAGATGAACGAACGTCTATCCACATGCTCAGTTCTGAGAGATAAGTGTGTGTGAAAGCCGTCCTTCAGTTAGCTTGTTGGGAACACACGTTTCTTTTCAGTTGCAAAATCCACTCCATACATATATATGGGGAGGTACTAGCACCAAATCTGTTTTACAGTGAAAAGTGCAGGAACATCAAACAGGCACTAGGAAACAGACTGAGAATAAAGAGTAAAAGTTTCTCCTGCAAACCGTTCCCTTTGTGCTACATGAACGAACGTCTCTCAACATGCTCAGTTCTGAGGGTTAAGTGTGTGTGAAATCCGTCATTCACCTAGCTTGTTGGGAACACACAGTTTCTTTTCATTTGCAAAGTCCACTCCATACATATATATATGTGGGGGTAATAGCTCCAACTAGGTTTTACAGTGAAAACTGAAGAAACTTCAAACCGGCAGTAGGAAAAATACTGAGAAATCAGAGTAAAAGTTTCCCCTGCAACCCGTAACCTTTGTGCTTGATGAACGAACGTCTCTCCAAATGCTCAGTTCTGTGAGATAAGTGTGAGTGGAAGCCGTCCTTCACCTTGCTAGTTGGGAAAACAAAATTTCTTTTCAGTTGCAAACTCCAATCCATATTTATATATGGGGAGGTACTAGATCCAACTCGGATTTACAGTGAAATCTGCAGGAACTGCAAACCGGCACTAGGAAACAGAATGAGAAACCAGAGTAAATGTTTCTCCTGCAACCCGTTCCCTTTGTGCTAGATGAACGAACGTCTCTCCAAATGGTCAGTTCTGAGAGAAAAGTGTGTGTGAAAGCCGTCCTTCACCTAGCTTGTTGGGAATACAAAGTTAGTTTTCAGTTGCAAACTCCAATCCATACATATATATGGGGAGTTCCAAGCTCCAACTCAGTTTTATAGTTAAAAATGCAGGAACGTCAAACCGGCACTAAGAAACAGACTGAGAAATCAGAGTAAGAGTTTCCCTGCAACCCGTTCCCTTTGTGCTAGATGAACGAAAGTCTCTCCACATGCTCAGTTCTGAGAGATAATTGTGTGTGAAAGCCGTTCTTCAACTAGCTTGTTGGGAACACAAAGATTTTTTTCAGTTGCAAACTACATTCCATACATATATATGGGGAAGTACAAGCTCCAAAACTGTTTTACAGTGAAAACTGCAGGAACATCAACCCGGCACTAGGAAACAGACTGAGAATAAAGAGTAATAGTTTCTCCTGCAACCCATTCTCTTTGTGCTAGATGAACGAACGTCTGTCCACATGCTCAGTTCTGAGAGATAAGTGTGTGTGAATGCCGTCTATCACCTAGCTTTTTGGGAACACAAAGTTTCTTTTCAGTGGCAAACTCCACTCCATACATATATATGGGGAAGTACTAACTCCAACTCGGTTTTACAGTGAAAACTGCAGGAACTTCAAACCGGCACTAGGAAACAAACTGATAAATCAGAGTAAAAGTTTCTCCTGCAACCCGTTCCATTTTTGCTAGATGAATGAACGTCTCTCCACATGCGCAGTTCTGAGAGACAAGTGTGTGTGAAAGCCGTCCTTCACCTAGCTTGTAGGGTACACAAAGTTTCTTTTCATTTGCAAACTCCAATCCATACATATATATGGGGAAATCCAAGCTTCAACTCACATTTACAGTGAAATCTGCAGGAACTTCAAACCGTCACTAAGAAACAGACTAATAAAGAGTAAAAGTTTATCCTGCAACCCGTTCCCTTTGTGCTAGATGAAAGAACGTCTGTCCACATTCTCAGTTCTGAGAGATAAGTGTGTGTGAAAGCCGTTCTTCACCTAGCTTGTTGGGAACACAAAGTTACTTTTCAGTTGCAAACTCCACTCCATACATATATATGCGGAAGTAATAGCTCCAACTCGGCTTTACAGTGAAAACTGCAGGAACTTCAAACCGGCACTAGGAAACAGACTGAGATACCAGAATAAAAGAATCTCCTACAAACGGTTCCCTTTGTGTTAGATGAACGAACGTCTATCCACATGCTCAGTTCTGAGAGATAAGTGTGTGTGAAAGCCGTCCTTCAGTTAGCTTGCTGGGAACACACGTTTCTTTTCAGTTGCAAAATCCACTCCATACATATATATGGGGAGGTACTAGCACCAAATCTGTTTTACAGTGAAAAGTGCAGGAACATCAAACAGGCACTAGGAAACAGACTGAGAATAAAGAGTAAAAGTTTCTCCTGCAAACCGTTCCCTTTGTGCTACATGAACGAACGTCTCTCAACATGCTCAGTTCTGAGGGTTAAGTGTGTGTGAAATCCGTCATTCACCTAGCTTGTTGGGAACACACAGTTTCTTTTCATTTGCAAAGTCCACTCCATACATATATATGTGGGGGTAATAGCTCCAACTCGGTTTTACAGTGAAAACTGAAGAAACTTCAAACCGGCAGTAGGAAAAATACTGAGAAATCAGAGTAAAAGTTTCTCCTGCAACCCGTAACCTTTGTGCTTGATGAACGAACGTCTCTCCAAATGCTCAGTTCTGTGAGATAAGTGTGAGTGGAAGCCGTCCTTCACCTTGCTAGTTGGGAAAACAAAATTTATTTTCAGTTGCAAACTCCAATCCATATTTATATATGGGGAGGTACTAGATCCAACTCGGATTTACAGTGAAATCTGCAGGAACTGCAAACCGGCACTAGGAAACAGAATGAGAAACCAGAGTAAATGTTTCTCCTGCAACCCGTTCCCTTTGTGCTAGATGAACGAACGTCTCTCCAAATGGTCAGTTCTGAGAGAAAAGTGTGTGTGAAAGCCGACCTTCACCTAGCTTGTTGGGAATACAAAGTTAGTTTTCAGTTGCAAACTCCAATCCATACATATATATGGGGAGTTCCAAGCTCCAACTCAGTTTTATAGTTAAAAATGCAGGAACGTCAAACCGGCACTAAGAAACAGACTGAGAAATCAGAGTAAGAGTTTCTCCTGCAACCCGTTCCCTTTGTGCTAGATGAACGAAAGTCTCTCCACATGCTCAGTTCTGAGAGATAATTGTGTGTGAAAGCCGTTCTTCAACTAGCTTGTTGGGAACACAAAGATTTTTTTCAGTTGCAAACTACATTCCATACATATATATGGGGAAGTACTAGCTCCAACACTGTTTTACAGTGAAAACTGCAGGAACATCAACCCGGCACTAGGAAACAGACTGAGAAACCAGAGTAAAAGTTTCTCCTGCAACCCGTTCCATTTGTGCTAGATGAACGAACGTCTCTCCACATGCTCAGTTCTGAGAGATAAGTGTGTGTGAAAGCCGTCCTTCATCTAGCTTGTTGGGAACACAAAGTTTCTTTCAGTTGCAAACAACTCTCCATACATATATATGGGGAGGTACTAGCTCCACAAAAATTTTACAGTGAAAACTGCAGAAACATCAACCCGGCACTAGGAAACAGACTGAGAATAAAGTGTAATAGTTTCTCCTGCAACACATTCCCTTTGTGCTAGATGAACGAACGTCTGTCCACATTCTCAGTTCTGAGAGATAAGTGTGTGTGAAAGCCGTTCTTCACCTAGCTTGTTGGGAACACACAGTTTCTTTTCAGTTGCAAACGCCAATCCATACATATATATGGGGAAGTAATAGTTCCAACTCGGTTTTACAGTGAAAACTGAAGGAACTTCAAACCGGCACTTGGAAAAAGACTGAGAAACCAGAGTAAAAATTTCTCCTACAACCCGTTCCGTTTGTGCTACATGAACGAACGTCTCTCCACATGCTCAGTTCTGAGAGATATGTGTGTGTGAAAGCCGTCCTTCACCTAGCTTGTTGGGAACACAAAATTTCTATTCAGTTGCAAACTCCACTCCATACATATATATGGTGAGGTACTAGTTCCAACTACATATTCCAGTGAAAACTGCAGAATCTTCAAACCGGCACTAGGAAACAGACTGAGAAACCAGAATAAATGTTCCTCCTGCAAACTGTTCCCTTTGTGCTAGATGAACGAACGCCTCTCGACATGCTCAGTTCTGAGACATAAGTGTGTGTGAAAGCCGTCCTTCACCTAGCTTGTTGGGAACACAAATTTTCTTTTCAGTTGCAAACTCCATTCCATACATATATATGGGGAGTTACTAGCACCAACTCGGTTTTACAGTGAAAACTGCAGGAACTTCAAACCGGCACTAGGAAACAAACTGATAAATCAGAGTAAAAGTTTCTCCTGCAACCCGTTCCATTTTTGCTAGATGAATGAACGTCTCTCCACATGCGCAGTTCTGAGAGACAAGTGTGTGTGAAAGCCGTCCTTCACCTAGCTTGTAGGGTACACAAAGTTTCTTTTCATTTGCAAACTCCAATCCATACATATATATGGGGAAATCCAAGCTTCAACTCACATTTACAGTGAAATCTGCAGGAACTTCAAACCGTCACTAAGAAACAGACTGAGAATAAAGAGTAAAAGTTTATCCTGCAACCCGTTCCCTTTGTGCTAGATGAAAGAACGTCTGTCCACATTCTCAGTTCTGAGAGATAAGTGTGTGTGAAAGCCGTTCTTCACCTAGCTTGTTGGGAACACACAGTTTCTTTTCAGTTGCAAACTCCACTCCATGCATATATATGTGGGGATACTAGCTCCAACTCGGTTTTACAGTGAAAACTGAAGGAACTTCAAACCGGCACTAGGAAACATACTGAGAAATCAGAGTAAAATTTCTCCTGCAACCCGTTCCATTTGTGCTAGATGAACGAACGTCTTTCCACATGCTCAGTTCTGAGAGATAAGTGTGTGTGAAAGCCGTCCTTCACCTAGCTTGTTGGGAACACAAAGTTTCTTTTCTGTTGCAAACTCCACTCCATACATATATATGGGGAGGTACAAGCTCCAACACGGTTTTACAGTGAAAACTGCAGGAACTTGAAACCGGCACTAGGAAACAGACTGAGAAACCAGAGAATAAGTTTCTCCTGCTACCCGTTCCATTTTTGCTAGATGAACGAACGTCTCTCCACATGCTCAGTCCTGAGAGATAAGTGTGTGTGAAACCCGTCCTTCAACTAGCTTGTTGGGAACACAAAGATTCTTTTCAGGTGCAAACTCCTCTCCATACGTATATATGGGTAAGTACAAGCTCCAACTCGGGTTTACAGTGAAAAATGAAGGAACATCATACCGGCACTAGGAAACAGACAGAAAAACCAGAGTAAAATTTTCTCCTACCACCCGTTCCCTTTGTGCTAGATGAACGAACGTCTCTCCACATACTCATTTCTGAGAGAGAAGTGAGTGTGAAAGACGGCCTTCACATAGCTTGTTGGGAACACAATGTTTCTTTTCAGTTGCAAACTCCACTCCATACATATATATGTGAAGGTACTAGCTCCAGCTCTGTTTTACAGTGAAAACTGCAGGAACTTCAAATCGGCACTAGGAAACAGACTGAGAAACCAGAGTGAAAGTTTCCCCTGCAAAACGTTCCCTTTGTGCTAGATGAACGAACGTCTCTCCACATGCTCAGTTCTGAGAGATAAGTGTGTGTGAAAGCCGTCCTTCAACTAACTTGTTGGGAACACAAAGATTCTTTTCTATTGCAAACGCCAATCCATACATATATATGGGGATGTAATAGTTCCAACTCGGTTTTACAGTGAAAACTGAAGGAACTTCAAACCGGCACTTGGAAAAAGACTGAGAAACCAGAGTAAAAATTTCTCCTACAACCCGTTCCGTTTGTGCTACATGAACGAACGTCTCTCCACATGCTCAGTTCTGAGAGATATGTGTGTGTGAAAGCCGTCCTTCACCTAGCTTGTTGGGAACACAAAATTTCTATTCAGTTGCAAACTCCACTCCATACATATATATGGTGAGCTACTAGTTCCAACTACATATTCCAGTGAAAACTGCAGAATCTTCAAACCGGCACTAGGAAACAGACTGAGAAACCAGAATAAATGTTCCTCCTGCAACCTGTTCCCTTTGTGCTAGATGAACGAACGCCTCTCGACATGCTCAGTTCTGAGACATAAGTGTGTGTGAAAGCCGTCCTTCACCTAGCTTGTTGGGAACACAAATTTTCTTTTCAGTTGCAAACTCCATTCCATACATATATATGGGGAGTTACTAGCACCAACTCGGTTTTACAGTGAAAACTGCAGGAACTTCAAACCGGCACTAGGAAACAAACTGATAAATCAGAGTAAAAATTTCTCCTGCAACCCTTTCCATTTGTGCTAGATGAATGAACGTCTCTCCACATGCGCAGTTCTGAGAGAAAAGTGTGTGTGAAAGCCGTCCTTCACCTAGCTTGTAGGGTACACAAAGTTTCTTTTCATTTGCAAACTCCAATCCATACATATATATTGGGAATTCCAAGCTTCAACTCACATTTACAGTGAAATCTGCAGGAACTTCAAACCGTCACTAAGAAACAGACTGAGAATAAAGAGTAAAAGTTTATCCTGCAACCCGTTCCCTTTGTGCTAGATGAACGAAAGTCTCTCCACATGCTATTTTCTGAGAGATAAGTGTGTGTGAAGCCATACTTTACCTAGCTTGTTGGGAACAAAAAGTTTCTTTTCAGTTGCAAATATCTCTCCATACATATGTTTGGGGAGGTACGAGTTCCAACTCGGTTTTACAGTGAAAACTGCATTAAATTCAATCTTGCACTAGGAAACAGTCTGACAAAGCAGAGTAAAAGTTTCTCCTCCAACACGTTCCCTTTGTGCTAGATGAACGAACGTCTCCCCACATGCTCATTTCTGAGAAATATGTGTGTGTGAAAGCCGTACTTCACCTAGCTTGTTGGGAACACACAGTTTCTTTTCATGTGCAAAATACACTCAGTACATATATATGGGTAGGTACTAGCTCCAACACGGTTTTACAGTGAAAACTGCAGGAACTTCAAACCGGCAATAGGAAACAGACTAAGAAACCAGAGTAAAAGTTTCTCCTGCAATAAGTTCCCATTTCGCTAGATGAACGAACGTCTCTCCACATGCTCAGGTCTGAGGGATAAGTATGTGTGAAAGAAATCCTTCACCTAGCTTGTTGGGCACACACAGTTTCTTTTCAGTTGCAAACTCCATTCCATACGTATATATATGGAGGTACTACATCCAACTCTCTTTTACAGTGAAAACTGCAGGAACTTCAAACCGGCACTAGGAAACACACTGAGAAACCAGAGAAAAAGTTTCGCCAGCAAAACGTTCACTTTTGCCAAATGAACGAACGTCTCTCCACATGCTCCGTTCTGAGAGATAAATGTGTGTGAAAGCCGTCCTTCACCTAGCTTGTTGGGAACACAAAGATTCTTTTCAGTTGCAAACACCTCTCCATACATATATATGGGGAGGTACTAGGTCTAACTAGGTTTTACAGTGAAAACTGAAGGAACTTCAAACCGGCACTAGGAAACAGACTGAGAAACCAGAGTAAAAGTTTCTCCTACAAACCGTTCCATTTGTGCTAAATGAACGAACCTCTCTCCACATGCTCATTTATGAGAGAGTATTTTGTGTGAACGCTGTCCTTACCTAGCTTGTTGGAAACACACAGGTTCTTTTCAGTTGCAAACGCCAATCCATACATATATATGGGGATGTAATAGCTCCAACTCGGTTTTACAGTGAAAACTGAAGGAACTTCAAACCGGCACTTGGAAAAAGACTGAGAAACCAGAGTAAAAATTTCTCCTACAAACCGTTCCGTTTGTGCTAGATGAACGAAAGTCTCTCCACATGCTCAGTTCTGAGAGATATGTGTGTGTGAAAGCCGTCCTTCACCTAGCTTGTTGGGAACACAAAGTTTCTTTTCAGTTGCAATTTACAATCCATACATATATATGGGGAGGTACTAGCTCCAACTCGGTTTTACAGTGAAAACTGCAGAAACTTTAACGTAGAACTAGAAAACAGACTGATAAACCAAGTAAAAGTTTAACCTACAAACCGTTACATTTGTGCTAGATGAACGAACGTCTCTCCACATGCTCAGTTCTGAGACATAAGTGTGTGTGAAAGCCGTCCTTCACCTAGCTTTTTGGGAACAGACAGTTTCTTTTCAGATGCAAACTCCCCTCCATATATATATATGGGGAGGTACTAGCTCCAACTCTGTTTTACAGTGAAATCTGCAGGAACTTCAAACCGTCACTAAGAAACAGACTGAGAATAAAGAGTAAAAGTTTATCCTGCAACCCGTTCCCTTTGTGCTAGATGAACGAAAGTCTCTCCACATGCTATTTTCTGAGAGATAAGTGTGTGTGAAGCCATACTTTACCTAGCTTGTTGGGAACAAAAAGTTTCTTTTCAGTTGCAAATATCTCTCCATACATATGTTTGGGGAGGTACGAGTTCCAACTCGGTTTTACAGTGAAAACTGCATTAAATTCAATCTTGCACTAGGAAACAGTCTGACAAAGCAGAGTAAAAGTTTCTCCTCCAACACGTTCCCTTTGTGCTAGATGAACGAACGTCTCCCCACATGCTCATTTCTGAGAAATAAGTGTGTGTGAAAGCCGTCCTTCACCTAGCTTGTTGGGAACACACAGTTTCTTTTCATGTGCAAAATACACTCAATACATATATATGGGTAGGTACTAGCTCCAACACGGTTTTACAGTGAAAACTGCAGGAACTTCAAACCGGCAATAGGAAACAGACTGAGAAACCAGAGTAAAAGTTTCTCCTGCAATAAGTTCCCATTTCGCTAGATGAACGAACGTCTCTCCACATGCTCAGGTCTGAGGGATAAGTATGTGTGAAAGACGTCCTTCACCTAGCTTGTTGGGCACACACAGTTTCTTTTCAGTTGCAAACTCCATTCCAAACGTATATATATGGAAGTACTAGATCCAAATCTCTTTTACAGTGAAAACTGCAGGAACTTCAAACCGGCACTAGGAAACACACTGAGAAACCAGAGAAAAAGTTTCGTCAGCAAAACGTTCACTTTTGCCAAATGAACGAACGTCTCTCCACATGCTCCGTTCTGAGAGATAAATGTGTGTGAAAGCCGTCCTTCACCTAGCTTGTTGGGAACACAAAGATTCTTTTCAGTTGCAAACACCTCTCCATACATATATATGGGGAGGTACTAGGTCTAACTAGGTTTTACAGTGAAAACTGAAGGAACTTCAAACCGGCACTAGGAAACAGACTGAGAAACCAGAGTAAAAGTTTCTCCTACAAACCGTTCCATTTGTGCTAAATGAACGAACCTCTCTCCACATGCTCATTTATGAGAGAGTATTTTGTGTGAACGCTGTCCTTACCTAGCTTGTTGGAAACACACAGGTTCTTTTCAGTTGCAAACGCCAATCCATACATATATATGGGGATGTAATAGCTCCAACTCGGTTTTACAGTAAAAACTGAAGGAACTTCAAGCCGGCACTTGGAAAAAGACTGAGAAACCAGAGTAAAAATTTCTCCTACAAACCGTTCCGTTTGTGCTAGATGAACGAAAGTCTCTCCACATGCTCAGTTCTGAGAGATATGTGTGTGTGAAAGCCGTCCTTCACCTAGTTTGTTGGGAACACAAATTTTTTTACAGTTGCAAATTCCACTCCATAAATATATATGGGGAGGTACTAGTTCCAACTCTGTTTTACAGTGAAAATTGCAGGAACTTCAAAACTGCACTAGTAAACAGACTGATAAACCAGAGTAAAAGTTTCTCCTACAACCCGTTCCGTTTGTGCTAGATGAACGAACGTCTCTCCCCATGCTCAGTTGTGAGAAATAATTGTGTGTGAAAGCTGTTCTTCACATATCTTGTTGGGAACACAAAGGTTCTTTTCACTTGCAAACACCACTCCATACATATATATGGGGAGGTACGAGCTCCAACTCGTTTTTACAGTGAAAAATGCAGGAACTTCAAACCGGCACTAGGAAACAGACTGAGAATACAGAGTAATAGTTTTTCCTGCAACCCATTCCATTTGTGCTAGATGAACGAACGTCTCTCCACCAGCTCATTTCTGAGAGATAAGTGTGTGTGAAAGCCGTCCTTCAACTACCTTGTTGGAAACACAAAGTTTCTTTTCAGTTGCAAACTCCAATCCATACATATATAAGGGGAGGTACAAGCTCCAACTCGGTTTTACAGTGAAAACTGCAGGAACTTCAAACAGGAACAAAGAAACAGACTGAGAAACCAGAGTATAAGTTTCTCCTGCAACCCTTTCCTTTTTGCTAGTGAACGAACGTCTCTCCACATGCTCAGTTCTGAGACATAAGTGTGTGTGAAAGCCGTTCTTAACCTAGCTTGTTGGGAACACATAGGTTCTTTTCAGATGCAAACTGCACTCCATACATATATATGGGGAGGTACTAGCTCCAACTCGGTTTTACAGTGAAAACTGCAGGAGCTTCAAACCGGCACTAGGAAACAGACTGAGAAACAGAGTAAAATTTTCACCTGCAACCAGTACTCTTTGTGCAAGATGAACGAAATTCTCTCCACAAGCTCAGTTCTGAGAGAAAAGTGTGTGTCAAACCCTTCCTTCAGCTATCTAGTGGGGAACACATAGTTTCTTGTCAGTTGCAAACTCCACTCCATACATATATATGGGGAGTTCCAAGCTCCAAATCGCTTTTAAAATGAAAACTGCAGGAACTACAAACCGGCACTAGGAAACAGACTGAGAAACCAAATTAAAAGTTTCTCCTGCAAACCCCTTCCCTTTGTGCTAGATGAACGAACGTCTCTCCACATGCTCAGTTCTGAAAGATAAGTGTGTGTGAAAACCGTACTTCACCTAGCTTGTTGGGAACACAAAGTTCCTTTTCAGTTGCAAACACCACTCCATATATATATATATGGGGTGGTACTAGTTCCAAATAGGTTTTACAGTGAAAATGCAGGATCTTCAAACCGGCACTAGGAAACAGACTGAGAAAAAAGAGTAAAAGTTTCTCCTGCAAACCGTTCCGTTTTACCTAGTTGAACGAAAGTCTCTCCACATGCTCAGTTCTGAGAGATAAGTTTGTGTGACAGCCGTCCTTCACCTAGCTTGTTGGGAACACAAAGTTTCTTTTCAGTTGCAAACTACACTCCATATATATATATGGGGAGGTACTAGCTCCAACTCGGTTTTACCGTGAAAACTGCAGGAACTTCAAACCTGCACTAGGAAACAGACTGATAAACCAGAGTAAAAGTTTCTCCTACAACCCATTCCTTTTTTGCTAAATGAACGTACGTCATCCACATGCTCAGTTCTGAGAGATGATTGTGTGTGAAAGCCGCCCTTCAGCAAACATGTTGGAAACCCAAAGTTTCTTTTCAGTTGCAAACACCTCTCCATACATATATATGGGGAGGTACAAGCTCCAACTCGGTTTTACAGTGAAATCTGCAGGAACTTCAAACCGGCACTAGGAAACAGACTGATAAACCAGAGTAAAAATTTATCCTACAACCCTTTCCCATTGTGCTAGATGAACGAACGTCTCTCCACATGCTCAATTCTGAGAGATAAGTGTGTGTGAAAGCCGTCCTTCACCTAGCTTGTTGGGAACACAAAGTTTCGTTTCAGTTGCCATCTCCACTCCATACATATATATGGGGAGGTACTAGCTCCAACTCTGTTTACAGTGAAAATTGCAGGAAATTAAAACCAGCACTAGGAAACAGACTGAGAAACCAGAGAAAAATTTTCCTGCAACCCGTTCTATTTGTGCTAGATGAACGAAAGTCTCTCCACATGAAAAGATCTGAGAGATTAGTGTGTGTCAAAGCCGTCTTTCACCTAGCTAGTGGGGAACACAAAGTTTCTTTTCAGTTGCAAACTCCAATCCATACGTGTATATGGGGAGGTAATAGCTCCAAATCGGATTTACAGTGAAAATTGCAGGAACTTCAAACCGGCTCTAGGAAAGAGACTGAGAAACCAGAGTAAAAGTTTATCCTGCAAGCCGTTCCCTTTTTGCTAGATGAACGAAAGTCTCTCCACATGCTCAGTTCTGAGAGATAAGTGTGTGTGAAATCCGTCTTTCACCTAGCTTTTGGGAACACAAAGTTTCTTTACACTTGCAAATTCCACTCCATAAATATATATGGGGAGGAAATAGTACCAACTCTGATTTACAGTGAAAACTGCAGGAACTTCAAACCGGCAATAGGAAACAGACTGAGAATCCAGAGTAATAGTTTCACCTGCAACACGTTCCCATTGTGCTAGATGAACGAACGTCTCTCCACCAGCTCATTTCTGAGAGATAAGTGTGTGTGAAAGCCGTCCTTCAAATATCTTGTTGGAAACACAAAGTTTCTTTTCATTTGCAAACACCAATCCATATATATATATGGGGAGGTACAATCTCAAACTCGGTTTTACAGTGAAAATTGCAGGAACTTCAAACCGGCACTAGGAAACAGACTGAGAAACCAGAGTATAAGTTTCTCCTGCAACCCGTTCCAATTGTGCTAGATGAAAGAACGTCTCTCCGCATGCTCAGTTCTGAGAGATTAGTGTGTGTGAAAGCCGTCCTTCACCTAGCTTGTTGGGAACACAAAGTTTCTTTTCAGTTGCAAACACCTGTCCATACATATATATGGGAAGGAACAAGCTCCAAATCGGTTTTACAGTGAAAACAGCAGGATCTTCAAACATGCCCTAGGAAACAGACTGAGAAAAGACAGTAAAAATTTCTCCTGCAAACCGTTCCCCTTTTGCTAGATGAACGAACGTCTCTCCACATGCTTAGTTCTGAGAGATAATTGTGTGTGAAAGCCGTCCTTCACCTTGCTTGTTGGGAAAAAATAGTTTCTTTTCAGTTGAAAATTCCACTCCATACATATATATGGGGAGGTACTAAATCCAACTCCATTTTACAGTGAAAACTGCATGAACTTCAAACCGACACTATTAAAAAGACTGGAAACCAGAGTAAAATTTCCTACTTCAACCCATTCCCTTTGTGCTAGATTAACGATCGTCTCTCCACATGATCAGTACTGAGAGAAAATTGTGTGTGAAAGCCGTCCTTCACTTTTCTTGTTGGGAACACAAAGTTTCTTTTCAGTAGCTAACTCCACTCCATACATATATATGGGGTGGTACTAGCTCCAACTCGATTTTGCAGTGAAAACTGCATGAACTTCAAACCGACAGTATTAAAAGACTGGAAACCAGAGTAAAATTTCCTACTTCAAACCATTACCTTTGTGCTAGATGAACGATCGTCTCTCCACATGATCAGTACTGAGAGAAAATTGTGTGTGAAAGCCGTACTTCACTTAGCTTGTTGGGAACAAAATTTCTTTCAGTTGCAAACACCACTCCATACATATATATGGGGAGGTAATAAATACAACTCGGTTTTACAGTGGAAACTGCAGGAACTTCAAACCGGCACTAGGAGACAGACAGAGAAACCAGAGTAAAAATTTCCCCTGCAACCCATTCCTTTGTACTAGATGAATGAAGGTCTCTCCACATGCTCAGTTCTGAGAGATAAGTGGGTTTGAAAGCCGTCCTTCTCCTAGCTTTTTGGGAACACAAAGTTTCTATTGGTTGCAAACTTTACTCCTTACATATATATGGGGAGGTACTAGCTACAATTCGGTTTTACAGTGAAAACTGCTGGAACTTCAACCCGACACTATTAAACAGACTGAGAAACCAGAGTTAAGTTTCTCCTTCAATCCGTTCCCTTTGTGTTAGGGGAATAAACGCTTCTACACATGCTCATTTCTGAGAGATAATTGTGTGTGAAAGCCGTTCTTCACCTAGCTTGTTGGGAACACAAAATTTTTTTCAGGTGCAAACACCACTCCATAAATATATATGGGGAGGTACAAGCTCCAACTCGGTTTTACAAGGAAAAATGCAGGAAATTCAAATCGGCACTAGGAAACAGACCGAGAAACCAGAGTAAAATTTCCTACTTCAAAATATTCCTTTTGTGCTAGATGAAATATCGTCTCTCCACATGCTCATTTCTGAGAGATAATTGTGTGTGAATGCCGTACTTAACTTAGCTTGTTGTGAACACTGATTCTTTTCAGTTGCAAACACCACTGCATACATATATATGGGGAGGTACTTGCAAGAAATCGGTTTTACAGTGAAAACTGCAGGAACTTCAAAACGGCACTAGGAAACAGACTGAGAAACCCGAGTAAAATTTCTCCTGCAAACCGTTCCCTTGGTGCTAGATGAACGAAGGTCTCTCTACTTGCTCAGTTCTTAGAAATAACTGAGTGTGAAATCCGTCCTTCAACTAGCTTGTTGGGAACACAAAGACTCCTTTCAGTTGCACACTCATCTCCATAAATATATATGGGAATGTACTAGCTCAAACTCGGTTTTACAGTGAAAACGGCATTAACATCAAAACGGCACTAGGAAACAGACTGAAAAACCAGAGTAAAATTTCCTACTTCAAACCATTCCTTTTGTGCTAGATGATCTATCGTCTCTCCACATGCTCAGTTCTGAGTGATAAGTGTGTATGAAAGCCGTCCTTCATCTAGCTTGTTGGGAACACAAACTTTCTTTTCAGATGCAAATTCCACTCATTAAATATATATGGGGAGGTACTAGCACCAACTCGTTCTTACAGTGAAAAGTGCAGGAATTTCAAACCCGCACTAGGAAAAATACTGAGAAATCAGAGTAAATGTTTCTCCAGCAAAAAGTTCCGTGTGTGCTAGATGAACGAACGTCTCTCTACATGCTCATTTCTGAGAGATAATTGTGTGTGAAAGCCGTCCTTCACCTAGCTTTTTGGGAACACAAATTCTCCTTTCAGATGCCAATTACACTCCATACATATATATGGGGAGGTACCAGCCCCAAATCGGTTTTACAGTGAAAACTGCTGGAACTTCAAACCGGCACTAGGAAACAAACTGAGAAAAAAGAGAAAATGTTTCCCCTGCCAACCGTTCCCTTTGTGCTAGATGAACGAACGTTTCTCCACATGGTCAGTTCTGAGAGATAAGTGTGTCTGAAAGCCGAACTTCAACTTCCTTGTTGGGAACACAAAGTTTCTTTTCAATTGCCAACTCCACTCCATAAATATATAAGGGGAGGTACAAGCTCCAACTCGGTTTTACATTTAAAACTGCAGGACTTCATACCGGCACTATTAAACAGACAGAGAAACCAGAGTAAATGTTTTCCTGCAACCCGTTCCCTTTGTGCTAGATGAACGAACGTCTCTCCACATGCTCAGTTCTGAGAGAAAAGTGTGTGAGAAAGCCTTACTTGACCTACTTTTTGGGAACAAATAGTCTCATTTCAGTTGCAAAATCCACTTAATACAGATATATGGGGAGGTACTAGCTCCAGCTCGGTTTAATAGTGAAAAATGCAGGAACTTCAAACCGCCACTAGGAAACAGACTGAGAAACCAGAGTAAAATTTTCACCTGCAACCCGTTCCCTTTGTGGTAGATGAACGAACGTCTCTCCACATGCTCAGTTCTGAGAGAAAAGTGGGTGTTAAAGCCGTCTTTCAACTTGCATGTTGGGAAAAAAGGGTTTCTTTTCAGTTGAAAACTCCACTCCATACATATATATGGGGAGGTACTAAATCCAACTCTGACTTACAGTGAAACCTGCAGGAACTTCAAACCGGCACTAGGAAACAGAGTGAGAATCCAGAGTAAAATTTCTTAATTTAACCCATTCCCTTTGTGCTAGATGAACGAACATCTCTCAACATGCTCAGTTCTGAGAGATAATTGTGTGTTAAACCCGACCTTCTACTAACTTGTTGGTAACACATAGTCTCCTTTCAGTTGCAAATTCCACTCAATACATATTTATGGGGAGGTACAAGCTCCAAATCGGTTTAACAGAGGAAAATGCAGGAACTTCAAAACGGCACTAGGAAACAGACTGGGAAACCAGAGTAAAAGTTTTCCTGAAATCCGTTCCCATTGTGCTAGATGAAATATCGTTTCCCAACATGCTCAGTTCTGAGAGATAATTGTGTGTGAAAGCCGTCCTTCACCTAGCTTTTTGGAAAAACAGAGTTTCTTTTCAGCTGCAAACTCCATTCCATACATATATAAGGGGAGGTAATAGCTCAAACTCGGTTTTACAGTGATACTGGACGAACTTCATACCGGCACTAGGAAATAGACTGAGAATCCAGAGTAAATTTTCTCCTGTAAACCGTTCCCATTGTGCTAGATGAACGAACGTCTCTCCACATGCTCAGTTATGAGAGACAAGTGTGTGTGAAAGCCGTACTTCAACTAGCTTGTTGGGAATACAAAGTTTCTTTGAAGATGCAAACCCCAATCCATACATATATATGGGGGTAACTAGCTGCAACTCGGTTTTACAGTGAAAACTGCAGGAACTTCAAACTGGCACTAGGAAACAGACTGAGAAACCAGAATAAAAGTTTCTCCTGTAACCCGTTCCCTTGGTGCTAGATGAACGAACGTCTGACAACATGCTCAGTTCTGAGATTTAATTGTGTGTGAAAGCCGTCCTTCACCTATCTTGTTGGGAACACATATTCTCCTTTCAGTTGCAAATTCCACTCCATACATATTCATGGGGATTTACTAGCTACAAATCGATTTTACAGTGAAAAGTTCAGGAACTTCAAACCGGCACTAGGAAAAAGACGGAGAACCCACAGTAAATGTTTCCCCTGCAACTCGTTTCCTTGGTGCTAGATGAACGAAAGTCTCTCCCTATGCTCAATTCTTAGAGATAAGTGTGGGTTAAAGCCGTACTTCTCCTAGCTTGCTGGTAACACAAAGTTCCTTTCAGTTGCAAACTCCACTCCATACATTTAAATTGGGAGGTACTAGCTCCAACTCGGTTTTATAGTGAAAACTACAGGATTTTCAAAATGGCACTAGGAATCAGACTGAGAAACCAGAGTAAAGTTTCTCCTGCAAACCTTTCCCTTTGTGCTAGAAGAACGAACATCTCTCGACATGCATATTTCTGAGATTTAAGTGTGTGTTAAAACCGTCCTTCACCTAGCTTGTTGGGAACACAAATTTCCTTTTCATTTGCAAACTCCACTCCATAAATATATATGGGGAAGTACAAATTCTAACTCGGTTTTACAGTGAAAACTGCAGGGACTTCAAACAAGCACTAGGAAACAGACTGAGAAACCAGAATAAAAGTTTCTCCTGTAACCCGTTCCCTTGGTGCTAGATGAACGAAAGTCTGACAACAAGCTCAGTTCTGAGATTTAATTGTGTGTGAAAGCCGCCCTTCACCTATCTTTTTGGGAACACATAGTCTCCTTTCAGTTGCAAATTCCACTCCATACATATTTATGGGGAGTTACTAGCTACAAATATATTTTAAAGTGAAAAGTTCAGGAACTTCAAACCGGATCTAGGAAACAGCATGAGACACGAGTGTAAAATTTTCTCCTGCATCTCGTTCCCTTGGTGGTAGATGAATGAAGGTATCTCCACATGCTCAGTTCAGAGGGATAAGTGTGTGTGAAAGCCGTTCTTCATCTAGCTTGTTGGGAACACAAAGTTTCTTTTCAGTTGCAAACTCCACTCCATATATATATATGGGGAGTTACTAGAACCAAATCAATTTTACAGTGAAAACTGCAGGAATTTCAAAACGGCACTAGGAATCAGACTGAGAAACCAGAGTAAAAGTTTCTCCTGCATCCCTATCCATTGGTGCTAGATGAACGAACGTCTCTCCACATGCTCAGTTCTGAGAGAAAATTGTGTGTGAAAGCCATACTTCACTTAGCTTGTTGGGAACACAGTTTCTTTTCAGTTGCAAACACCACTCCATATATATATATGGGGAAGTTCTAGTTCCAACTCGGTTTTAAAGTGAAAACTGCAGGGACTTCAAACTGGCACTATGAAACAGACTGAGAAACCAGAGTAAAAGTTTCTCCTTCAACCCGATCCCTTTGTGCTAGATGAACGAACGTCTCTCCACATGCTGATTTCTGAGAGATTATTGTGTGTGAAAGCCGTCCTTCACCTAGCTTGTTGGGAAAACAAAGATTCTTTTCAGGTGCAAAATCCACTGCATACAAATATATGGGGAGGTACTAGCTCCAACACGTTTTTAAAGTGAAAACTGCAGGATATTCAAACCGGCACTAGGAAAAAGAGTGAGAAACCCGAGTAAAAGTATCTCCTGCAACCCGTTCCCTTGGTGCTAGATGAACGAAAGTCTCTCCACATGCTCAGTTTTGAGAGATAATTGAGTGTGAAAACCGTCCTTCACCCAGCTTGTTGAGAACACAAAGTTTCTTTTCTGGTGCAAACTACACTCCATACATATATAAAGGGAGGTACTAGCTCCAACTCGATTTTACAGTGAAAAATGCAGGAACATCAAACCGGCACTAGGAAACAGACTGAGAAACCAGAGTAAAAGTTTCTCCTACAACCCTTTCCCTTTGTGCTAGATGAACGAACTCTTCTCCACATGCTCATTTCTGAGAGATAAGTGTGTGTGAAAGCCGACTTTCATCTATCTTGTTGGGAAAACAAACTTTCTTTTCATTTGCAAACTCCACTCCATACATATTTATGGGGAGGTATTAGCTCCAAATCTTTTTTTCAGTGAAAACTCCAGAAACTTCTAAACAACACTAGGAAACAGACTGATAACCAGAGTAAAGATTCTCCTGCAACCCGTTCCATTTTTCCTAGATGAATGAATGTCTCTCCTCATGCTCAGTTCTAGAGATAAGTGTGTGTGAAATCCGTACTTCAACAAGCTTGTTGGGAACTCAAAAATTATTTCAGGAGCAAAATCCACTCCATAGGTATATATGGTTTGGTACTAGCTCCAACACAGTTTTACAGTGAAAAATGCAGGGACTTCAAACCGGCACTAGGAAACAGACTGAGAAACCAGAGTAAAATTTCCTACTTCAACCCATTCCCTTTGTGCTAGATTAACGATCGTCTCTCCACATGATCAGTACTGAGAGAAAATTGTGTGTGAAAGCCGTCCTTCACTTTTCTTGTTGGGAACACAAAGTTTCTTTTCAGTAGCTAACTCCACTCCATACATATATATGGGGTGGTACTAGCTCCAACTCGATTTTGCAGTGAAAACTGCATGAACTTCAAACCGACAGTATTAAAAAGACTGGAAACCAGAGTAAAATTTCCTACTTCAAACCATTACCTTTGTGCTAGATGAACGATCGTCTCTCCACATGATCAGTACTGAGAGAAAATTGTGTGTGAAAGCCGTACTTCACTTAGCTTGTTGGGAACAAAATTTCTTTCAGTTGCAAACACCACTCCATACATATATATGGGGAGGTAATAAATACAACTCGGTTTTACAGTGGAAACTGCAGGAACTTCAAACCGGCACTAGGAGACAGACAGAGAAACCAGAGTAAAAATTTCCCCTGCAACCCATTCCTTTGTACTAGATGAATGAAGGTCTCTCCACATGCTCAGTTCTGAGAGATAAGTGGGTTTGAAAGCCGTCCTTCTCCTAGCTTTTTGGGAACACAAAGTTTCTATTGGTTGCAAACTTTACTCCTTACATATATATGGGGAGGTACTAGCTACAATTCGGTTTTACAGTGAAAACTGCTGGAACTTCAACCCGACACTATTAAACAGACTGAGAAACCAGAGTTAAGTTTCTCCTTCAATCCGTTCCCTTTGTGTTAGGGGAATAAACGCTTCTACACATGCTCATTTCTGAGAGATAATTGTGTGTGAAAGCCGTTCTTCACCTAGCTTGTTGGGAACACAAAATTTTTTTCAGGTGCAAACACCACTCCATAAATATATATGGGGAGGTACAAGCTCCAACTCGGTTTTACAAGGAAAAATGCAGGAAATTCAAATCGGCACTAGGAAACAGACCGAGAAACCAGAGTAAAATTTCCTACTTCAAAATATTCCTTTTGTGCTAGATGAAATATCGTCTCTCCACATGCTCATTTCTGAGAGATAATTGTGTGTGAATGCCGTACTTAACTTAGCTTGTTGTGAACACTGATTCTTTTCAGTTGCAAACACCACTGCATACATATATATGGGGAGGTACTTGCAAGAAATCGGTTTTACAGTGAAAACTGCAGGAACTTCAAAACGGCACTAGGAAACAGACTGAGAAACCCGAGTAAAATTTCTCCTGCAAACCGTTCCCTTGGTGCTAGATGAACGAAGGTCTCTCTACTTGCTCAGTTCTTAGAAATAACTGAGTGTGAAATCCGTCCTTCAACTAGCTTGTTGGGAACACAAAGACTCCTTTCAGTTGCACACTCAACTCCATAAATATATATGGGAATGTACTAGCTCAAACTCGGTTTTACAGTGAAAACGGCATTAACATCAAAACGGCACTAGGAAACAGACTGAAAAACCAGAGTAAAATTTCCTACTTCAAACCATTCCTTTTGTGCTAGATGATCTATCGTCTCTCCACATGCTCAGTTCTGAGTGATAAGTGTGTATGAAAGCCGTCCTTCATCTAGCTTGTTGGGAACACAAACTTTCTTTTCAGATGCAAATTCCACTCATTAAATATATATGGGGAGGTACTAGCACCAACTCGTTCTTACAGTGAAAAGTGCAGGAATTTCAAACCCGCACTAGGAAAAATACTGAGAAATCAGAGTAAATGTTTCTCCAGCAAAAAGTTCCGTGTGTGCTAGATGAACGAACGTCTCTCTACATGCTCATTTCTGAGAGATAATTGTGTGTGAAAGCCGTCCTTCACCTAGCTTTTTGGGAACACAAATTCTCCTTTCAGATGCCAATTACACTCCATACATATATATGGGGAGGTACCAGCCCCAAATCGGTTTTACAGTGAAAACTGCTGGAACTTCAAACCGGCACTAGGAAACAAACTGAGAAAAAAGAGAAAATGTTTCCCCTGCCAACCGTTCCCTTTGTGCTAGATGAACGAACGTTTCTCCACATGGTCAGTTCTGAGAGATAAGTGTGTCTGAAAGCCGAACTTCAACTTCCTTGTTGGGAACACAAAGTTTCTTTTCAATTGCCAACTCCACTCCATAAATATATAAGGGGAGGTACAAGCTCCAACTCGGTTTTACATTTAAAACTGCAGGACTTCATACCGGCACTATTAAACAGACAGAGAAACCAGAGTAAATATTTTCCTGCAACCCGTTCCCTTTGTGCTAGATGAACGAACGTCTCTCCACATGCTCAGTTCTGAGAGAAAAGTGTGTGAGAAAGCCTTACTTGACCTACTTTTTGGGAACAAATAGTCTCATTTCAGTTGCAAAATCCACTTAATACAGATATATGGGGAGGTACTAGCTCCAGCTCGGTTTAATAGTGAAAAATGCAGGAACTTCAAACCGCCACTAGGAAACAGACTGAGAAACCAGAGTAAAATTTTCACCTGCAACCCGTTCCCTTTGTGGTAGATGAACGAACGTCTCTCCACATGCTCAGTTCTGAGAGAAAAGTGGGTGTTAAAGCCGTCTTTCAACATGCATGTTGGGAAAAAAGGTTTCTTTTCAGTTGAAAACTCCACTCCATACATATATATGGGGAGGTACTAAATCCAACTCTGACTTACAGTGAAACCTGCAGGAACTTCAAACCGGCACTAGGAAACAGAGTGAGAATCCAGAGTAAAATTTCTTAATTTAACCCATTCCCTTTGTGCTAGATGAACGAACATCTCTCAACATGCTCAGTTCTGAGAGATAATTGTGTGTTAAACCCGACCTTCTACTAACTTGTTGGTAACACATAGTCTCCTTTCAGTTGCAAATTCCACTCAATACATATTTATGGGGAGGTACAAGCTCCAAATCGGTTTAACAGAGGAAAATGCAGGAACTTCAAAACGGCACTAGGAAACAGACTGGGAAACCAGAGTAAAAGTTTTCCTGAAATCCGTTCCCATTGTGCTAGATGAAATATCGTTTCCCAACATGCTCAGTTCTGAGAGATAATTGTGTGTGAAAGCCGTCCTTCACCTAGCTTTTTGGGAAAACAGAGTTTCTTTTCAGCTGCAAACTCCATTCCATACATATATAAGGGGAGGTAATAGCTCAAACTCGGTTTTACAGTGAAAACTGGACGAACTTCATACCGGCACTAGGAAATAGACTGAGAATCCAGAGTAAATTTTCTCCTGTAAACCGTTCCCATTGTGCTAGATGAACGAACGTCTCTCCACATGCTCAGTTATGAGAGACAAGTGTGTGTGAAAGCCGTACTTCAACTAGCTTGTTGGGAATACAAAGTTTCTTTGAAGATGCAAACCCCAATCCATACATATATATGGGGGTAACTAGCTGCAACTCGGTTTTACAGTGAAAACTGCAGGAACTTCAAACTGGCACTAGGAAACAGACTGAGAAACCAGAATAAAAGTTTCTCCTGTAACCCGTTCCCTTGGTGCTAGATGAACGAACGTCTGACAACATGCTCAGTTCTGAGATTTAATTGTGTGTGAAAGCCGTCCTTCACCTATCTTGTTGGGAACACATATTCTCCTTTCAGTTGCAAATTCCACTCCATACATATTCATGGGGATTTACTAGCTACAAATCGATTTTACAGTGAAAAGTTCAGGAACTTCAAACCGGAATTAGGAAACAGCATGAGACACGAGTGTAAAATTTTCTCCTGCATCTCGTTCCCTTGGTGGTAGATGAAGGAACGTATCTCCACATGCTCATTTCTTAGGGATAAGAGTGTGTGAAAGCCGTTCTTCATCTAGCTTGTTGGGAACACAAAGTTTCTTTTCAGTTGCAAACTCCACTCCATATATATATATGGGGAGTTACTAGAACCAAATCAATTTTACAGTGAAAACTGCAGGAACTTCAAAACGGCACTAGGAATCAGACTGAGAAACCAGAGTAAAAGTTTCTCCTGCATCCCTATCCATTGGTGCTAGATGAACGAACGTCTCTCCACATGCTCAGTTCTGAGAAATAATTGTGTGTGAAAGCCATACTTCACTTAGATTGTTGGGAACACAGTTTCTTTTCAGTTGCAAACACCACTCCATACATATATATGGGGAGGTTCTAGCTCCAACTCCGTTTTACAGTGAAAACTGCAGGAACTTCAAAACGGCACAAGGAAACAGACTGAGAAACCAGAGTAAATTTTTTCCTGCAAACCGTTCCCGTGGTGCTAGATGAACGAACGTCTCTCTACATGCTCAGTTCTTGGAGATAAGTGTGTGTTAAAGTCATTCTTCACCTAGCTTGTTGGGAACACAAAGACTCATTTCAGTTGCAAACTAAAATCCATAAATATATATGGGGATGTACCAGCTCCAACACGGTTTTACAGTGAAAACTGCAGGAACTTCAAAACGGCACTAGGAAACATACTGAGAAACCAGAGTAAATTTTTCTCCTGCATCTCGTTCACTTTTTGCTAGATGAACGAAAGTCTCTCCACATGCTCAGTTCTGAGAGGTAAGTGTGTGTTAAAGCCGTCCTTCAACTAGCTTGTTGGGAACACAAAGTTTCTTTTCATGTGCAAACTCCACTCCATACATATTTATGGGCAGGTACAAGCTCCAACTCGTTTTTACTGTGAAATCTGCAGGAAATTCAAGCCGGCACAAGGAAACAGACTGAGAAACCAAAGGAAATTTCCTACTTCAATCGATTCCCTTTGAGCTAGATGAACGAACGTCACTCAACATGCTCACTTCTGAGAGATAATTGTGTGTGAAAACAGTCTTTCACATAGCTTGTTGGGAACACAATGTTTCTTTTCAGTTGCAAAATCCAGTCCATAATTATATATGGGGAGGTACTAGCTCCAACTCTTTTTTACAGTGAAAACTGCAGGAAATTCCAACCGGCCCTAGGAAACAGACTGAGAATCCAGAGTAAAAGTTTCTCCTGCAACCTGTTCCCATTGTGCTAGATGTACGAACGTCTCTCCAGATGCTGAGTTCTGAGAGAAATGTGTGTGTGAAATCCGTCATTCACATAGCTTCTTGGGAACACAAAATTTCTTTTCAGGTGCAAACTCCACTCTATATATATATATGGGGAGGTAATAGTTCCAACTCGTGTTTACAGTGAAACCTCCAGGAACTTCAAACCAGCACTAGGAAACAGACTGAAATATCAGAGTTAATGTTTCCACTGCAACCCGTTCCCATGGTAATAGATGAACGAATGTCTCTCCACCTGCTCAGTTTTGAGAGATAAGTGTGTGTGAAAGCCGTCCTTCAACTAGCTTATTGGGAACACAAAGTTTCTTTTCAGTTGCAAACTCCACTCCATACATATATATGGGGAGGTACAAGCTGCAACTCGGTTTCACAGTGAAATCTGCAGGAACTTCAAACCGGCACTGGGAAACAGACTGAGAATCCAGAGTAAAAGATTCTCCTGCAACCGATCCCTTTGTTTTAGATGAACGAACGTCTCTCCACATGCTTAATTCTGAGAGATAAGTGTGCGTGAAACCCGCACTACACCTAGCTTGTTGGGAACACAAAGTTTCTTTTCAGGTGCAAAGTACAATCCATACATATATAAGGGGACGTCCTAGTTCCAACGCTGTTTTACAGTGAAACCTGGTCGAACTTCAAACCGGCACTAGGAAACAGACTGACAATCCAGAGTAAATTTTCTCCTGAAACCCGTTCCATTGTGCTAGAAGAACGAAAGTCTCTCCACATGCTCAGTTCTGAGAGAAGAGTGTGTGTGAAAGCCGACCTTCACATAGCTTGTTGGGAACACAAAGATTCTTTTCAGTTGCAAATACCATTCATTAATATATATGGGGAGGTACTAGCACCAACTCGTTCTTACACTGAAAAGTGCAGGAACTTCAACTGGCACTAGGAAAAATACTGAGAAATCAGGGTAAATGTATCTCCTGCAACAAGTTCCGTGTGTGCTAGATGAACGAACGTCTCTCTACATGCTAATTTCTGAGAGATAATTGTGTGTGAAAGCCGTCATTCACCTAGCTTGTTGGGAACAAAAAGTCTCCTTTAAGTTGCCAACTACACTCCATACATATATATCGGGAGGTACAAGCTCCAAATCGGTTTTACAGTGAAAACTGCAGGAACTTGAAACCGGCACGAGGAAACAAACTGAGAAAAAAGGGAAAATGTTTCTCCTGCCAACCGTTCCCTTTGTGCTAGATGAACGAACGTCTCTCTACATGCTCAGGTCTTAGATAAAGCTGAGTGTGAAAGCCGTCCTTCAACTAGCTTGTTGGGAACACAAAGATACTTTTTAGTTGCAAACACAACTCCATAAATATATATGGGTATG
Source organism: Camelus ferus (assembly GCF_009834535.1). Classification (NCBI taxonomy): domain Eukaryota; kingdom Metazoa; phylum Chordata; class Mammalia; order Artiodactyla; family Camelidae; genus Camelus; species Camelus ferus. The sequence goes on from NW_022587772.1 coordinate 56,926, forward strand.
TATTAGCTCAAACTCGGTTTTACAGTGAAAACTGCAGGAACATCAAAACGGCACTAGGAAACAGACTGAAAATCCAGAGTAAAATTTCCTACTTCAAACCATTCCTTTTGTGCTAGATGAACTATCGTCTCTCCACATGCTCAGTTCTGAGTGATAAGTGTGTGTGAATGCCGTTCTTCAACTAGCTTCTTGGGAACACAAAGTTTCTTTTCAGTTGCAAACTCCACTCCATACATATATATGGGGAGATACAAGCTCCAACACGGTTTCACAGTGAAATTTACAGGAACTTCAAACCGGCACTAGGAAACAGACTGAGAAATCAGAGTAAAAATTTCTCCTGTAACCCGTTCCCTTTTTGCTAGATGAACAAAATTCTCTCCTCATGTTCATTGCTGAGAGATAAGTGTGTGTGAAAGCCGTCCTTCACCTAGGTTGTTGGGAACACAAAGATACTTTTGTTGTGCACACCGCACTACATACATATATATGTTGAGGTACTAGTTCCAACAGTGTTTTACAGTGAAAAGTGCAGGAACTCCAACCAGCACTTGGAAACAGACTGAGAAAACAGAGTAAATGTTTCTCCGGCAACCCGTTACCTTTGTGTTGTATGAACTAACGTCTATCCCCATGTTCAGTTCTGAGAGATAATTGTGTGAAAGCCCTACTTCACCTTGCTTGCTTGAACACAAAGTCTCCTTTCAGTTGCAAACACCACTCAATAAATATATAAGGTTAGGTATTAGCTCCAAGTCGGTTTTACAGTGAAATCTGCATGAACTTCAATCCGGATATAGGAAACTGAGAAACCTGAGTAAAATTTTCTCCTGCCAACCCGATCCCTTTGTGTTAGATGAACGAACGTCTCTCCACATGCTCAGTTCTGAGAGATAAGTGTGTGTGAAAGCCGTACTTCACCTAGCTTGTTGGGAACACAATGTTTCTTTTCAGGTGCAAACTCCAATCCATACATATATAAGGGGAGGTAATAACTTCAACTCGGTTTTACAGTGAAAAACTGCACGATCTTCAAACCGGCACTAGGAAACAGACTGAGAAACCAGAGAAAAGTTTCTCCTGCAACCCGTTCCCTTTGTGCTAGATGAATGAACGTCTCTCCACATGCTCAGTTCTGAGAGATAAGTGTGTGTTAAAGCCGAACTTCAACTAGATTGTTGGGAACACAAAGTTACTTTTCAGTTGCAAACAACAATCCATACATATATAAGGGTAGGTACAAGATCCAACTCTGTTTTAAAGAGAAAACTGCGGGAACTTCAAACAGCACTAGGAAACATACTGAGATTCAAGATTAAATTTTCTCCTGCAACCCGTTCCCTTTGTGCTAGATGAAAGAACGTCTCCCCACATACTCAGTTCTGAGAGATAAGTGTGTGTTAAGCCGAACTTCAACTTCTTTGTTGGGAACAACAAAGTTTATTTTCAATTCCCAACTCCACTCATAAATATATAAGGGGAGGTATAAGCTCCAACTCGGTTTTACATTTAAAATTGCAGGAACTTCAAACCGGCACTATTAAACAGACAGAGAATCCAGAGTAAATGTTTTCCTGCAACCCGTTCCCTTTGTGCTAGATGAACGAACGTCTCTCCACATGCTCAGTTCTGAGAGATAAGTGTGTGAGAAAGCCTTCCTTCACCTAATTGTTGGGAACATAGTCTCATTTCAGTTGCAAAATCCACTTAATACATATATATGGGGAGGTACAAGCTCCAACTCGGTTTAACAGTGATAATTGCAGAAAATTCAAACCGCCACTAGGAAACAGACTGAGAAACCAGAGTAAAATTTTCTCCTGCAACCCGTTCCCTTTGTGGTAGATGAACGAACTTCTCTCCACATGCTCAGTTCTGAGAGAAAATTGGGTGTTAATGCCGTCTTTCACCTTGCTTGTTGGGAAAAAAGGGTTTCATTTCAGTTGAAAACTCCACTCCATACATATATATGGGGAGGTACTAAATCCAAATCTGACTTACAGTGAAAACTGCAGGAACTTCAAACCGGCACTAGGACACAGACTGAGAAACCAGAGAAAAATTTCACCTGCAACCCGTTCCCTTTGTGCTAGATGAACGAACGTCTCTCCACATGCTAATTTCTAAGAGATAATTGTGTGTGATAGCCGTCCTCCACCTAGCTTGTTGGGAACACAAAGTTCCTTTTAAGTTGATAACTCCACTCCATACATATATATGGGGTGGTACTAGCTCCAAATCGATTTTACAGTGAAAACTGCAGGAACTTAATACCGACACTATTAACCATAATGGAAAACAGAGTTCAAATTTCCTACTTCAACCATTCCCTTTTTGCTAGATGAATGATCGTCTCTTCACATGCTCAGATCTGAGAGATAATTGTGTGTGAAAGCCGTACTTCACTTAGCTTGTTGGGAACACAGATTCTTTTCAGTTTCAAACACCACTCGATACATATATATGGGGAGGTACTAGACCCAACACGGTTTTACAGTGAAAAATGCAGGAAATTCAAACCGGCACTAGGAAACAGAGTGAGAATCCAGAGTAACATTTCTTAATTTAACACATTCCCTTTGTGATAGATGAACGAACGTCTCTCCACATGCTCAGTTCTGAGAGATAAGTGTGTGTGAAAGCCGTCCTTATCCTAGGTTGTTGGGAACACAAAGATACTTTTGTTGTGCAAACCCCACTACATACATATATATGGTGAGGTATTATTTCCAACACTGTTTTACAGTGAAAAGTGCAGGAATTCCAAACCAGCACTAGGAAACAGACTGAGAAATCAGAGTAAATGTTTCTCCTGCAACCCGTTACCTTTGTGTTGGATGAACTAACGTCTATCCCCATGCTCAGTTCTGAGAGATAATTGTGTGTGAAAGCCCTACTTCAAATTGCCTGTTTTGAACACAAAGTCTCCTTTCAGTAGCAAACACCACTCAATAAATATATAAGGTTAGGTACTAGCTCCAAGTCGGTTTTACAGTGAAATCTGCAGGAACTTCAAACCGGGTCTAGGAAAATGAGAAACCAGAGTAAAATTTTCTCCTGCAACCCGATCCCTTTGTGTTAGATGAACGAACGCCTCTCCGCATGCTCAGTTCTGAGAGATAAGTGTGTGTGAAAGCCGTACTTCACCTAGCTTGTTGGGAACACAATGTTTCTTTTCAGGTGCAAACTCCAATCCATACATATATAAGGGGAAATATTAGCTCCAACTCGTTTTAACAGTGAATAATGCAGGAACTTCAAACCGCCACTAGGAAACAGACTGAGAAACCAGAGTAAAATTTTCTCCTACAACCCTTTCCCTTTGTGCTAGATG
>NW_022587773.1:0-60100 GCF_009834535.1 Camelus ferus
ATTACAGTTTCTTCCCAAGTCACAAAGCTAATAACTGGTAAAGGCAAGATTTGAACTCATCTGCCTGATTTCTAAACACTCAGGTGGAAATCCCATTTGATTGTGGAGGGTCCAGCAGCACAGCCTATTCACCCTATCCTTTGTTATCAGATCTAGCCTTAGACAGCCTGAGACAGCACCCCATCCTATGGAAACTCGAAGGTCAACGTATCATAAGGATTTTATATTCCAGCTCGTTCTTAGGTCTCATTATATAAAGTGTCAGGCAGGTTCAGCAGAAAACTTTGGGAAATATGAGTGGATCCAGAGCTTTTTGCTGATTTAGTAAACTTTCATTCATCCAGAACAGCGTGACCTTCCCATGAGAGGTCCACATGGACCTAACTAAAGGCAGGTGAGCAATGAAACTAAGCAAGACCCTGGAACTCAAGCAAGAAGGACACTGCCATCCCCCACCAGTTGCCTCTTCACCCTCGTGGGCACGATGGCAGAAGATCCAGGTTCTTGTCCAAGTTACACTATCATGGATTCTCACCCATAAACAGATACGACTCTATGCTGTCTTAAGTCCTTCCCAACTCAAATATGATGACACCAATATCTGAGCAGAATGTCTATGTCTCCACTTCCTCTCTTCTGTTAGGAGAATAATTCTATGGCCACAAAGCAGAAATCCAACTAAAAACACCATGCATGAAGCCAGGTGAAAGTCTGCGTAAGACACTTTGCTCTCACGGACAGTGAATGAAAACTCAGAATAAGTGGTTCTTCTTCCTCTGTAAGTGGGAGGTAGCCTGATTGTGTGTGTGTGTGTGTGTGTGTGTGTGTGTGCGCGCGCGCGTGTGTGCGTAAATCAAATACAATGAATTCTGGGATGTGTACAGATTTTTTTATGTTACTGTCATTTCATGAGGATGAGACAACCTTTAAAGTAATTTGAATCTAGTGTTCTGAGACATTCTCAGGTTCTTTTGGTGGAGGAGGGGAAAGGGGAAATGAAAGGAGGAAAGAAGTAAATGAAGCAAAGGAGTAAGAATACTGCTAGCGAAAGGCAAGACATTAATTTTGTTCCTACTTGCATCACACACAAATTAGGGACTGGCTTTCCCCAGGTGTCTTGTCGAACACTGAGTTGCAGAAGAGGCAACAGCCCATTTCTCACTGAACTTGTGACAGTACGTGGCATCTTATAGACACAAATCATTTACCCTGATCAAACACTCTAGCAGCAGGCCGTAATTCTCCTATTTTGAGACACAAGAAAACAGGAGTTCAAAGCGGATATATAACTTGACAAAAGTCAGAGGACCATTAAACAAGAGAGGATGAATTCAAACTCAGATCTGAATGCAGAGTCTGCTCTTCTCACTCCCAGGACTGGAAAATCCTTAACACACAGGCTCCCCAGCTCCCCTGCAGTGTTCCTGGCGCCAAGCATTTCCCATGTTAATGGTCGCCAGTTCTCACAGTCACAGCGCTCTGTGCAGCCAATGGCCTCCATCGGACCTTGATCATCTACCTGTCACGCCCAACAGGCTTCTCCACAAAGGCAGGAATGCTGGCTTTCAAGTGCATAAAAAGCCATCCCTGGTCTAACCTGGGCTTCTTCGGAGGCCTCTCCAGCCTAAAGGCAGCCATGAAAATGCTCACAGTTTGTACATGAGCCACACTACCTCTCTCCATCAGTCTCCCCAAATATACTACTTAGCTACGACCACTTTGATAATCTTGGAAACAAATTTTGAAAAACAGAAAAGAAAGGATTCTGGAACAAGTATTTAATACTTACAATTTTAAATGACAAGTTACAAAGTGAGTATTGACAATCCGAATCTGCCTTCCTAGGTGTCAGTTTGAAGAGTTAAAAAATATAATTGCAAAAAATTCTCACTTACAAAATTAAGTAAAACATAAACAATAATCTGGGCTAAACTCAAAAATAATGCCCATGTTGTACATGGAGAAAAATACAGGACTATACTGAGGGGTAAAGTAAGAGATGTGAATGTAGAGACATCAACATATTGCATGGAGGAAAGCAGCTTTGTAAAATGAATGTTCTGTTAAAGATAATTCAAAACTTACTAAAAAATCCTATGAAAACCCTTATCTGTTTTTATTTTTTAACTTGAACAAAGTATTTTAGAATTCTTCAGGAATAATAAAGTCATAATACTAGCCAAGAAAAATTGGGATGGAAGAAAAGAATCAAAAAAAAAATCACACTGTCAGATATTAAATAAATTTTTACAATATGTAAGTTATGGTGCTGGAGTAATAAAGTAAGATTGACAGAAATAAACCATGAGCTCAAAAAGAGACTTTAGTGTACATAAGTATTTTGTACATGTGGGATTTCAAATCAAAGAGCAAAGTATGAATTCAATAATTGTCCTGGGACAATCAGAGAATCACCTGGAAAGAACAAATTCTATTCCTGTCATAATGACCACAAGAAAAATTACAGATAGTGATGTAAATATTAAAAGTACTAATAACAGCAAATACAACTCTTTGCTCATATTAATTCAACTTCCCCTCACTATAACAAGTACTATTATCATCTCCATCTTAGAGATTAAAAAACCTACAGAAGAGATTTGTACCATTATAAGAAAGTATTTCTAAAATAATACCAAAAATAAAACCCAAAAAGAAGACATTTACTATCTTAAGTATATTTTGGGCCACAACAAAAGTAAACCTACTGAACAAAATGAAAGGCAAGAAATGACAAGTAAAAACTGCGTGATACATATTGATGAAGTCAAGGGGTTAATGTTCATAACATACAAAGAGCTGTCACAAAGCAACAAGAAGCTCCCTCACTTAACTGTGTGCGAAGGACAAAAGGGATCATTCACTTTTTAAAAGTCAGATGGCTAATAAGTGAAAAATGCTGAATACCTCATTGGTCATCAAATGCAAACTAAAACAATGAAAAAGCACTTTTGCTCATCATATTGGCAAATATTTTTAAAAGTTGTTCTAGCTAGTGTCCATCTGTGAGAGAACAAACTGTGAGCAACGTGTTTGGAGGACGACATGTCAATGGATATGTAAACTCTGAAAAACGTGTGTACACACAGACTGAACTCCCCTTCTAGGAATCGTTTCGTTTAGAAAAAAATCAGTTCAAAAAGATGTACTCATCAGGATATTTTCACAGCACTGTTTACAATGGTGGGATGAAAAGCTGAAGTGAAATCAAATCCTGCTATAGAGAAATGGTTACATAAGTAATTCTACATCTTTTCATTCCCCACTGGAGATGGAATTTCTAGAGTCACTTGAAAAGAGCCTGTGATGAATGTAAATGTCACATCCAGGGACTAAATTTCCAGAAGCCTTAACTAAAGGAATACTCATACGAGATCACAGGAATATTTACAGAAGAAGGATGCCAGTCAAACATCTTTTCTGACAGTGGAAAATGGAGAAAACTTAAGTGTCCACCATCAATACAATGAAGCGGTAAATCACGGCGAGCTGTGGGCTCTGATGGGGCCGGCGTTTCGGCATGGTTCAGGGCCTTGTCCACAGCACTCTCCCACCAAAGGTGTCCTTGCACAAGAGAACACACCTGCACATCAGGGGACCCCTCCACTCTATCTGAAAGGACCGGGTGAGTATGGAGTGGGAGGACGTCTATGTTATACCCCTGAGTGAATAAAGCGAGCTGCATAAAACATGTATTATGGCCTTATTTTTCAATAAAGCATATATACACACACATATACATAGATTTCTCAGATTCGTGTATGTATCTATGTATGTATGTGTATATACATAGGCATAAATGTCATGAAATATATACACCACATTGTCAACAGTTTTGCCCTCAGGAAAAAAGGGGAAGGGATATAGGGGCCTTTCAGTACCACCACAGTTCTCTTTTCAGTATTTCAGTTAAATATACTTGGAATTTAAAAGTTTATTTAAGTCCGAAGTAAAATGGACAATGCCTCCACAAGACAGAATGCTATACTGGTCATTAAAAATCATGCCAGGGGAATTAGAATATTGTAGAAAAACATATAAAAAGCCAAATGGAAAATGGAGGTCTCCACACAGTAAACAGGCACAGAGTGCTCACTGGTTTTTATGAGAGAGTTGATACACACTGATGAAAAGAACAGAAAATAGATGTTAAAGTGTTAATTATTATCTCTGAGTAGTGGGATAAGGATAGCCTCTTTTGCCCCTTTTTTCAGACTTATTATATTAAATACACATTATTTTTCATCTGAAAAAAGCATTTTAAGATGTGTAGTACCACACATTGGAGAAAATACACGAGTACATACAGAAACAAGTAACTAGGAGACACCGCAGCAGAGTCATGTAATGTAGAACGGGCGATCCTGATTAACACCGCACAGTTACATAAGGACCCACTAAGTGAGAGCACCTGCTGTAACAGGGCGTGGCCCCCTTCTATTTGTCAGTTGTGTCTTCAGGGCTGAGGCAGTTCTGAGCACGGCCAGTGTCAGTGCTGGTGTCTGGATGGATGTCACTGGAGGTGAGGGCACCTGCAAGCCGAGAGGAAGAACAGAAATCATCCTCTGCTTTTTCTGTCTTGTTTCTTTGTTACTTTAAAAGAGAGGCATAAATAAGGTAAACTGTGAATCTTCCCTACTGAAATTTCAGTAATGAAACCGTTCTTAAAATCTTCACAGCTTATATTCTGCTTATAACTGTCTTTTCAACAAAGTATCATATTTATTAAATGTTAATTAACTCAATTAACTCCCTGTTGAAACCTTCTATTAAAGAACATGAAATGCCGTATGTAAAAGCACCACGCCTGCAGTGACTACCTTAGATGCCTTGACGGCAGTGCAGTCAGCACTCACCATCCCGTGGCCCTGAGCTCCTGATGCTGCTAAGAGAGCACACTGCCGCCTCAGATGGAGAGAAACTGTGAAAACATTCTCTGAAATCTACAGCACTGACAAAACATAACTGACAAATCCCAGGCTCCTTTGAGGCTGTCATTTTCTGTTTCTGTCCAAACACCGTCAATGAGCAGGACCACCCCATTCCTGAGCCATGGGACTCATGTGGGAAGGAGTTTTGTAGAAATTTCCAGGTTTAGAATGTAACCAAAAATATGTAGAACTCTGACAAATAAAAGATGAAATACACTGATTTTGGAAGACACTCAAAATATTCTCCTAAGCCTTAGGAGCTGGAAAGGCTGGGCTTCTCCTAAACCACTTATTTATTTCACAGCCAGTGAGCATCTCCCACAAACCCTATTTCCCTGTGTCTGCTGGGAGCCTCAGGCACACTCTTGTTGTCGATCTGATAAGTCACAGGGCAGAGGCGTGTGTCTCACGCCTGCAACCGTCACACAAGCTCACTTCCTAGCCTCACTGTCTGAACTTGGCCCCATTTTCTCACCTGTTTATTTGGTATCTAGTTCTTCTGTAAGCTGCCTGAAGTGCTTCTTGGAACATGTCAGAAGAATGAGTGGGTAGATAAATGGACAGATGGACAGGTGAGAGATGGGCAGACAGAGAGAGAGACTGCAAGAAAAGGGGAACAAAGAAAATTTCCTATGCAAAACCCTCTTCTAGTCAGGGAAGAAAACCACCACGGAGAAGTGTGAAGAGGCAGGTGGCTTAGGGCTGTTTCCTGGATTCCATGAAAAGTCACACCAAGAGATGAGAGAGTAGAACTGTAAATAATAAAAGAAAAAAAGCACGCATGCTTGAAAAAATATATCTACAATATGTACTTTCCAAAGAATAGATTCAAATCAGAAGAGCCCAATAACACAATCATTGGGTATTTACCGAAGTGAGAATCCCATCTCCAAACCACAAGTCTTCCCTTTGGAGCACTGAGAGTCTACACGGTGCGGCCATAAAGCCGTCTCCGCAAATCCATTCTATCCTGCACTTACGAGGAACGAGCAGCTGTGCTCGGGCTGCCCACGCGCGCCATTTACACCCCACAGCACCTCTACGGGGGAGGGACGCCTAGCGAGCCCGTCTTTGCAGGACAGGAAACAAGTCCGGGAGAGGCTAAGCTGACCTAACATTTCTCCATCTCACAGGACTGGTCACTCCAGAGCAGGACTCGAACTCGGACCCACGTTTGTAACCACGGTACTAACGTGCTCTGTGTGCTTTTTGTGTGTATAATACATTTTTTTCTGGCATGAAAGGATATTTAATAAATGTTCGGTTGTCTTGTCTATCTCATTAGCTCACAATCAATCTTTATACTGTTGAATTGTACTCTTTTCCCCTGGAGAAAGGAACGGAAAGAGCAGGGGTCAGAATGAGGTGGGGCTCCATTCTTTATCTGGTACCTCATCTCATCCAAGTCCCCAACCAGGGAGAAGGAGCAAATGTTGTCTTCAACTTTTAAAGAGAGTGCTCCACTGATGGTGACTTACTCAACTCCAAAACCAAGGCTGGGGGCAGGGACATGCAGCAACCAGAGCAGTATCACCTGTAGGAAGGCGGAAAAAGCTCATGGGAGGGCTCAGGGGGTCAGCCTGATTTAATTTCAATCGATAAAAGAATAACACACTCTAAAAATACTAGCATGCAATGGATTTGCTCTTTCTTGTCATTTAGCAAGTTTCCACAGTGCACATGTAAGATTATCGTGAACCAGTGAAAAGAAGAGTCTACAGACAGGGAAAATCAATGCCACAGGCAGGCTGAAAACCAGGCTGGAGGAAAGGAAGGGAAAGGGCATCATTATGAATAGGGGAAAGGCTGGGAAAAATACATCATTACAAGGACTCTCAAGCATCATTCAACAATCATATTATCATTCATTCAAGAGAGAGTTACTGAGGTCCTATTTTGTGCAAGATTTTACACAGGGCAAAGCAAGAGTGCAGCGTCCATGGTGGCAGCAAGTGGCGGGGCTCAAATACACTTCTGATCCCGGTACCTGGCACACTTGTCCTCAGTATAAAGGCAAAGAAAAAAAGTAAAATAATGCTCTGTAAACTCAAAGCATTGTTGAAAAAAATTAAAGAAGACCTAAATACCTGGACAGACACAGCACGCACATTCCTGGATCAGAAGACAGCGCTCTTGGAATGGCAGTGCTCCCCAGAGCGATCCATACATGCAACGTGGTTTCGATCACAATCCCAGCGGGTTCCACTGCAGAAACTGACTAGCTGCTGCTACAATTCATATGGGAATTCGAGGGTCTCAGTAACCAAAATGTGCTTGAAAAAGAACAACGTGAGAGGACTTGTAATTCTCAATTTCAAACCTTACAACTGTATCTCTAGGTGAGGCTTAGAGGCCATTTTTAAGTTATTATTGTGTTTATCCTTATTTTCTAAATTCTCTACAATGAAAATAACTGTTACAATAAGAAAAATAAAAAGTAAGGTATCTTTTAAAACATGCACACAGATTCATTCATTGGGAAAATAATATTTTAACTATAAAGAGGTAAACAAATATCTAGTGAAAAAGGACTACTTAAAACAAGAGTGCATTTATATTTTTCATAAATTGAAAACTGAAAAGTACAAACACATCAAGTTTCTAGGGAGACCTGATGCAACATATTAATAGTTATTTTCAAAAATTCTAATTGAAGAATGAAAACTCAAGAAAGGGAAAATCGTGATTGACAGCCAACTGCAAACACATGGAGAGCAAAGTCCTAGAAATCACAGTTCCTTTAACTCTGCTACTACCTCAGTAGGAGAGGAAATTCCTCACTGAGGGAAGAGTGGAATCCCATGCATAAGACAGGATACACAGTACAAACTGCACTAGAATAGGGGGTGATTTTCTTAGAAGAATTCTAAGGCTACAACATTGCTGAAAAACTATAAAAACACTGACAGACAGATTAAAACACACAGTCATATATATTATACAGAAACATATGAAGTCTGCTCCCATGTTGCATAGAAATACATATATATATGTTCATTTATGGGCACTGATTACTTTATCCCAGGTAGAATATTTCAACTAAAACAAATAATCAATAATACACTACTCTTGTCAAATCTTGTTGATAAGTTACTCTGCTATGTAAACATAATGTGTCTAAGATAGATCTAAAATTAGTGAAAAAGATCTTTATATGCTTTCTTGAACTCTTCTCAAAATTCCAAGCTTAATTTTAAAATAGATCTGAGCAGTATTTCTATATGATCTTTTCCCTCGTGAAATGAACAACACAGTCTGTTGTCAAAATTCTGTCCTTACAATGATTCACGAGCACCGTATCCTAACAAAACTGCTGGACAACAAGGCACTATCCAGACACTGTGACTAAACAAATGAAACACAAGGATGACAGTGACCCTATTCTGGAGGGCTTATAATCTATTCCAACACAGGGGTTTTTATTTGATTGGTTTGATTTGTTAGAAAAATAAAATCACTCAAGTACTTTCTTCTTTGAGCATTCTGTAAGTAATGACTCTCTTTTTAGTGTCATGAGCAGGAAAGAGTTAAGCATGACTTGATTAGTTCAACTAGCAACAATCATCACTGGAAAGTGAGTAATAAAGAAGTAAACTGATAGCAATGCTTCTGCCTACATGAGACCTAAAATAAACCTACACTGATCTCTGCAAGGAAAATGAGGAGTTGAGGTCCCCAATGAGAAAACAAACTAACAAGAAATCAAAAAAGGAAAGACTTTTTCCATAACGATTCCAGGAAGGAGTGGAGCATGGTGGTGAAGAGCACAGATGCTTGGGACAAACATGAGGGTCTGAACTCCCACAGCACTGGGTAGCTTTGACACTGATATGTCAGTGAAATTTTCTGCATCTCAGTCTCCTATCCATAGACTGGGGACAACAACAGCACCCGTCTCCTAGAACGGTCCTAAGAATTAAGTTATTTTATATATAAAGGTTTAAATAAAATACCTCAGATTATAAATATTACCCCAAAACACAAGGAACAAAGAAAACAGTGATAAATTGGAATTCATCAAAATGTAAAACTTTTCTTCAAAGGACACCATCCAGAAAGTGAAAAAGCAACAGGAGAAAATTTTTTCAAATCATTTATCTGATTAGGAATTTTTATCTTCAAATTAAAAAAAAAAAAACTCCTATAACTCAACAATAAAAAGGGAACTCAATTAAAAAGTGAATAAAGGATCTGAAAATGTATTTTTCAAAGAAAATATACAAATGGCCAATAAGCACAATCAAACGATGTTCAATATCATTAGCTGTAATGGAAATCAAGTCAAAACCACTAGGAGAAACGGCTTCACACTCACTACAATAGGTTATAATAAAAAAAAGAGTAACAAGCTCTAATGAGGACACAGAGGAAGCGGAGCTCGCAGCCCTTGCTGGTGAGGATGTAACGCTGTGTGGCCACTTTGGAAAACAGCCTGGCAGGTCCTCAGAGATTTGAACATTTGGTTTATGAATGACCCAGCCTTTCTGCTCTCTGGGCACACACGTAAGAGAACTGAAAACAAATGTCCACATAAAAACTCCTACAGGAATATTCACGGCGCCATTACTCATCACAGCCAAAAAGCAGAAACAACACAAATGACTATCACCTAATGAATGGGTAAACAGTGGGGCCCAGCCATGCAGTGGAATATTATTCAGCAATAGCAAAGCATAGAGTACTGACCCAGGCAACAACGTGGACAAACATTTAAAAGGTTACTCAGTGTGAAAGAAGTCAGTCACAATAGACGGTTCCATTTACATGAAATGACTCGTTTTACATGAAATGTCCAACACAGGCAAATCCACAGAGAGAGAACAGTGGCTGCCTGGGGCTGGGGGAGGATGGGGAAGATGGGAATGACTGCTTGTGCATACGGGGCTTCCTGTTGTGGGATGAAAATGTTCTAAGATTGACTGCAATGCACAATTATGGGCATAGAGTAAAAACCGCTGTACATTTTAATGGGTGAATTGTATTAAAACTGTTAAGGACAAAAGCACCTAGGGCCAGTACTTTCAAATAGTAGATGCAAATTGCTAACTTTTATTACAGGAAGAAGAAACTGCCCTCAGCATGAAAGCAGGAGATCTTCAAATGTGGGTAAACTGAAATTGGACAAGAGCATTTCACTTGAAACACTTGCTGAGTGTACACGAAATATTCAGAAATAGGAAAATCAGTTTGACATCACGAAGAAGCATTCTGCTTCAAATGAAGATCAAGGATTCGGCAAGCCCAGCTGCTAAAAATGACCAGAGAAGAAACCTGGTTCTTAAAACAAGCACCAGAGCCAACAAGGAAATGGTGGTGAGGAAAGCAGGTGGCCGAAATTCTGGAACAGTTAGCTACAAATAATTTCTCCACTGAAAATTCAAAAATAAAATGAAAGTGACGCAATGCTGTGCTGGCCTCACGTGAATGGGCTTTCCTCTGGTGCTCGACAGTTCTGTAACCCCGAATGAGAGACTCAGGAGAATCAGCATGGTTCCTGGCAGTCCCCAAGTGACTGCCCACCAGCACACTGACCACCATCACATCTGCCAGGGTTGTATTGCAGAGAAGAGACCAACTTCTAAAAGGCACAGGAAATGTTGACCAGGGAAGAAAAGGCTGCAGTCAGTCCTGGGACAGAGGCCCTGTGAGCAGAGGCCAGAAGGCTGCAGGTGAACTGGAGTTGCCCTGGGGCAGGAAGGGACCATGAAGGAGCAGATCTCAATTCTCTACTCTCTCTCCCTCGGGTAGGAGAGATAAACCTGCATCCTTCTCACCTGGAACTGTGGGTTCTGGCTTGCAGAAGTCTTACCTACAGTAAATGATTACTCAAGACTCTGTGGAAAAAGCCCAGAAATCGATAGGGAGTAGGGAGCCAACTCCACGAGCCTATCAAATGCTCCCATATTTATTGTGTATAATCAAAGGAAAAAGTCATTAACAGTTGTGTGATAGTAAGCAGGAACTTGGGGAAAGAAGGGATGAGAAAGAGATTGTAGAATCCACCATGAGTACAAAGTCTTAGTGTATCTTTAGGGAAGTCATGGGTTGAGGGGAATAAGATACATTCTTTAGATATGTGAATTACAAAGCAGACCACCAGACCAGCTAAGTCCTTGTTTTGGGGATAATAGACTATCTAACTGCACACAAGCCCAGCGTTTATAGCTGAGGGCCTGGGTCATTGCTTTGCAATGAGCAGAGTGCTATCTAAAACCTCAACTATGCAAGCAAAACATTGTCTCTGCTTTTTAAGGCAAGAAGACAGGAGTGAGGATGCACAGGCGCTTGCTTGCAAAGCAGTTACTAAGCTTTTTTTTTTCTCCTTAAAGTTGACAGGCGGCTGGGGTCTGTTTAAATTTGTTAATCCAATCATGGGCTCCCACATGGAACCATTATGGAGGACACCCTTGGGTGACAAATCCTGGCTCTGGGCCTTTTCCTGCCAGCTTCAGCCACTCTAGCAGGGTCTAGGCAGATCCCTGAATAACGATCCTACAGAACCACCCACACTCTTAACTCCTGGTGCTTGAAACTTAATTTTAGCTCTACACAACTTAACGTAGAAAAGTTTCAGAAATAAAAGGTATTATATTCATTTTATATCTCATCATAGGACTGATTTTTCTGATTGCTCTAAGCTGCTTCTTCTTGGTAAAGCAACTAATTCTGCAGGTGAATTCAGTACTTTCTTTGGGCATAACTAGCCAGTTTGGTCTCGCTGAATTCTATTGGTCAAATACCGATACACTTAATTGATTTCATTGTTCATCAGTTTCAGCTGGGAGTATAGGGAGTGTCAATTTTTTCCTCAGCTCACCCTCAACTCTTTATCATCAGCAACTCAGGCCTCCGGAAACCAAAAAAAAAAAAGCATTTGTTTCCCTTCTACACTTTCAACATACCCAACAGGATACATCAGCCTGGAGAAAGAATTCAACACAAATGTTTAAACAAAAATCTATAAACCTGAAGTAACTCCATCTCCGAATCATGATACACAATGACATGAGAGTAAAGCATGGGTGGGCCTGACCACCTGATTTCTATTCTTCAAAGGAAGGAAGGTTTTCCTATTTTTATTATCACTCTGTCATTGTTTCTGATTAAGCCAAAAACTAGTGTATGAAATAATGAAGCAGTGCAATAACAGATTTTTGTTGTATCAATTACAGAAGGCATTCAGAGGGGTTAGGAAAACCCACCTCTGTAAAAAATTCAAAATTTCTTCCCCTGTTAAGAACACGTATACAAAATGCAACAGAGAATTCAAACTCTTGTGGAGAGGAGCAAAAGCCACAGAAACAAAGCAAAGTCATTATTATGAGTCAATTCAAAATTCACTGGACAATCATGTTCAATGCATTCAAGGAAATTTAAAGGCACACTGCAAACCATTCACTTAATGATCTGCAGGCTAGAGGAAGAATTTCTCTCTTTAACAGACAACAGTAATCAATAGGGTGCCCCACCAAACAAGGACCAAAGAACAATCAGTTTTTTAACAGTTCTGATAAATCAGCATGTTGTAAAGATCAAAATCCAGAAATTTTAAACATTCATTCACACCACAATGAAACAAGCACTTAAAAAAAAAACAAAAAACCCAAAGAAACTAAGCACATAGATCATGTACCTGGATCAATGAGAACTTCATGTACCGCTGGAAGAAAGAACAAGCTATAGCCTTTTCCTTGAAAAATAAAACTACTTTTAAAGATAAATGCTAAAACACATTTCATCATTCATGTTGCCTTGAAAAATCTGAGGCACTTGTATCTGATTAGAAAAGCAATTCTGAGTAATAGTATGTTACGATTCAGTGCCAGTTTGCTTTAGAATAAAAGAGAAAACAAAAGCTACTGTTTCTCACATCCTGCAGTGTGTGAAGTGCCTCCCTGCCTCTTTCTCCTCCCGTTTTCTAAGCTCATGCTCCCCAACCCTTCTGAAACAAGTATGAGAACAACTTATTCCCACCAATATGCCAAATGACAAAAGAATATCAATTTATTTGTGTAAATATATGCCTACAGCTTAAACTAGAGGAGTAATATATCAGAAGTCTATATGGAACTTCTTTCTACATTCCTGAAATAACACACACAATCGTTCACAGAGACACAGACATATTCCCCCTGGATTACTGGGCACTTCACAAGCTTAGGACTTCCAACTTCTAGAAGATAAATTTGTAGTTAGTTTAAAATACAAAACTGTCAGCTTTTGAAAGCCTTGATCATCTGCTAAACCATCCAATTATCAAAGAGACCCAATTAGCCTTCTCTGTAGAATGTAATTTCCCATGATGGCAAAACAGACCCTAAGAAGTACTGGATCCAAGTCTCGTGTTTATCACTAGCTATGATCGTTTTTAAGCACATTAACAGATTCAGAAAGGTTTGTCCCAACAACATTTATTCTTCTTGATATAGTATACATGTTCAAATGCCTATACAGAGACTATGTCCCATGATGGTGTTAAGAGTTCTTTTGTGTATTGCAATATTTATTTTTAAGTGCAGACAAGGAGGGTGGGTGTTACTCAGTTGTAGGCCACCTGCTTAGCATGCAAAATATCCTGGCTTCAGTCCCCAGTACCTCCAAAAAAATAAATAAAAATAAGTGCATATTTAAAAATGAGTAAAGTTATAAAAAAATGCAGACTAAAAACCACTGCAATCTAGGAGCCACAATTGGAATAAAAAAAACAAGTGTTTCTATCAAATATTGACTATATGCCAATCACAGAGACAACCACAAATCACCCCTGACAACCATCACGTGTGATTCTCAGCAACCCTACTAAGTAGACACGGATGAGAAACCCGGCACTGAGGATGAGGAGACGAAGCTCGGAGGAGCCGGGGACGCTGACCGTCCTGCTCCCCGTGACACCACGTCAGCCCAGGGCAAGAGCTGACAGAGCTGCACTGAGGGGACACCCAGCTGCATGGAACCTTGGGGAACTGGGGAGTCCCAGAAAACACTAAAAATTTTTCAGTGGAAAACCAGCTCAAATATATTACACTGTGCCACATTCTTTAAAAAGGGAACGTGACTGAGACCTTTTAGATGCCTCCGTGTCCTTTCTGCCATCATCAGTTACTTGCCCTCTCAGCAAGACCAGTGATGATCTGGACCCCTTATGAAGTGCACTCAGATGGCAGAGCTTTTAAAGCTGTTTTATTAAGTTTGTAAGACTCTGTCTATGCCTCACACAGGCGGTCATCCATCAATTCTCCCCGGTGTGGATATACCACCTGAAATCATTCCTTTCTGCTTTTTAAAATCCCTTCATCTAATCCAGACTTTTCAACAGCAAAGAAGCAGCTCAACCACAGACAGTGGACAGCTTTTCACTAAATTACTCGAACAGCCCATTGGACTACCTGGAAGCCCTTTACTTCTATTAAACCCACTTCCAGGTACTTCATCATTTTCTGATTGGTGGACTTGGCCTCTGACTGGCCTACTCAGAGAGCTCCCAGCGTCACATCCAGGGATGGGAGAGGACCCTGCAGTTGGGAGAAATCATTGAGGAACGCGAACATCCTCCAGTCAGGTGTGCACTGCTAGAAGTGCCACAACGTGCTAAGAAATTATACCGTCATTACCCCTGGGCTCCCATGGACTGGTTTCACATTAACCAAACTCATGAGACACTGATGCAAGAAAACCAGAAATTTAACTTATTAATGTAACAGAAGACGTGAAACTATGAACCAGACTGCAATATCAGAGTTCAACCATGAGTACATGTTCTCCTCCATGGCCCAATCACGGGCAGGCAGTCACATGGCAAGCGTGGACAGAAGCAGAGCAGTAAGGATTTCTAGATTAATTCAATGGACTGAATTTCTGTTATACCAACAGATCTACTGCCTGGAAAACAACGCTAATCACGGTGCACTCTTCGTGGACAGTGGCCGAGACACGACTGTGAGCAACTGTGTGACTCTCCTTTCTCTGTCCTTTCTGGGCTAACTGATGCACAGATGTACAGAAATCCAGGGATGCAGATACATCTAAACACCCAAAGCCCGTCTCTGTGAGCCTCAAAACCAGACAGCCAGGGTTTAAATACCAGCTCTACCACTTACTATTTCTGTGACCTTGGCCAACTTACCCTCTGTGTGCCTCAATTTCCACACTGTAAAGCTGGGATAAAAATCAAACTTTTCTTACTCGCTTGTTGAGAAGATTGAAGGATACATTTCTGTAAAACGCTCAGAAAAGAATGTAGCACTTTTTTGGTGCTCAACAAATGTCAACTTAATATTACAGTGGTTTACAAGTCTCCCTTCTAATCATCTTCTGTGTTTCCTGGCTAGTCTAAGTCCCAAAGAAAATCCTTATTTCTCCTTTTATAAAATCTTGGGGTGCACCGTTCTGTTCCATCCCACCACGTCTTTAAACTGAGGGAGGTGATGCCTCCTCCCCACTCCTCTGGGCCATGGAGAGTGCATCTCCCTTCACACCCCTGACCCCTTGCCACACAGCTAGCCCTCCTCACACTAACAGAGTGAGGTGTGATTCCAGGGAGACAAGCAGGGCATGTGAAACCCTTCCTTTCCCTCCAGGGTTGGCCACCCTTGGGAAGCACCTTGGATGCTCCGCTCCATGGCAGGACATCCCTGTGCATGATGGGGCAGATCCTCTCAAGGGAAGGCTCGCTGTGGCCCAGAGATACCTGGGACAGGGTAAGTCTCTACTTCTGGGACACTGTATCACGACACTCATTTACCCACAGCCCTGAAGTTCATGGAGAACTTGGCTTCATCAGTAAAAAATAAGACATTTATCGCCTGTCTACTCTTTTGTGTCATCTCTCAGTTGGTGCTGGAGACAACATATGTATATTATTGGATCCCCTTAGGCCCCAACATATATGAAGTAACAAAAAATTCTGAGGCTTAACATTGTTTCAGGGCGACTGTGTAACAGTTCTGACTCTGCTGATGCTAAATTATGGGTATAGGAACTATGGAACCTCCTCAAATATCTTTCGTCATAAAACCAGCTTTTCTTATTTTCCTGTTTCTTAGTAATTGCCAAAGACCATCAAATGAATGCTTCACACAAAACAGCAGCTAAAGTTTATGAGCCCTCCTGACATACCCACTGTGGTAAACACTTCACATAACTTCTAATTCACACAATTCTACAAAGCAGATATGAGCGTCCCCATCTCACAGACGAGGGAAAAACTCAGAACGAACTGACTCAGGCTCACGTGGTTCAGTGGCAGCACGTACACACAAATCCAAGTCAAAAAACTACACCCCTTTGTATATGTACCAAGTCATCTCCCACCAATTAACACACATCGGCGGGGTCAATTCTCAGGGAACTCAACACACTTTTTAGCTTTAAGTTGCTCCAGAGGCCGCTTCTTGCTCTTTTATAAAATCCCGGCCCACTGATTTCTAACACTGGAAGAAAAGTCCGATTTTGCCATTGTTTGCACAGCAAGTCTGAAATGTTCACAGCGAGATGACAGAATAAAACTAAGATATAAGCAGAATAATTTTTCCAGGTAGACAGACACAATGGACATTGTGCTATTCTGAAGCATTAAGCGAAGAAATCAAAATAAAATCATGTTTTTTAAACCTTCTTTTATAAACAGGAAAATTAAGACTCTAAGAAGGTGCAACAGCGCCACCTACGGCTAAAAATACCTTCCAGGTTCCCGGGAAACATGCAACACAAAAATTGCCTGTAAGATCAGAAAAGAGAATCAGGTAACTAAAAGCTTGTGTACCACATACTGCACTTTGCTTTGGGGGAAGGGAGGGGTAGTCAGTATTTAATCTGATATTGCTAATACTCCTGAATATAAACAAAAGACACAGGCTCATGGAAACTCATCTTAGAAGAGGAAAGAATCCAGTCCAGCCACTTCATTTTACAGGAGGGGAGACTGAGACCTTGGATATGTCCTCCTGGCAATCCGCAGCAAAGCTCTCCTAGGCCTCATGTCTTGCACTGTAGCAAAAACCAACAGATCTGTACTAGGCCTATATTCATAAAAGTCACGTCTGTATTTTTCCAACAGCAGGTAATCAAAGTATCTTGCAAAATACTTCTCAAAGAGCCAGGAAATCATACAAGTTTGTTGAAATAAAAAAACATTTATTTACATATTAAAACAGCCTGAGCTTTATTCTCTCTATTAAAAATGTGACATGTCAAATCAAAATGTTGATATTTTAAAACCTGTTAAGAGTGCAGAAAAAATATCAAAAGTTTCTTTAATCACAAATGAGAGAAGCTTATTCCCTGAAAATGATCAATGCGGATTTTTCTAAACTTAATGTTTCTGGTCAGAATCCCACGAATTTAAAAGTCTGAGTGGATGTTTACACGGCAACATGAATTCTGAGCTTTAACACTACACATTCTGTGTAAATAATCTTCAAGGTCGTCTGCTTAAGGCAATTTAAGTATTCCCTGTCTCACAAGAATGATACAGATTTCATTAAAACTTCATACTGCACTAAGGAAAAAAAAACTGAATCCTTGTTATTTTAAGCCATATTCATATATATCATATATATACATACTGAATATGCATCAGAAATAAGCTACACTTTTTAGTATTCAGAGTTGATACTTCTAAAGTATCAGTCATTGTGACAGCACATTTTTATTAAGCACCTCTACGGTGCTTTGTATACAAGGCGTCTAACTCTCACAGTCAGACAAGGTAAACGATATTACTCAAATTTCACAAATAACGAAATGTATTTCAGCCATGAAAACAACTAACATATTCATCATCAGGAAAGAAAAGAGTAAGGATTTTACTTACAATACTCACTGACAATCTTTTCTTCCATACTAAGACTACATAAAAACAATTCAGTCTTTGTAAATTTTTCAGTCAATAAGCGCCCCTAGAGAAAAACAATAACATCATTAGCACCGGTTGGATTTTCAAAGCCCACTTCTCTTTTGCACAATAATTATTTTAAATGTTTTGTTTTAGTGCTTACAAAGCACTAAAATAAAAAAAAAAATACCTTTTTAAGTCATTACCTGAGAATAAAACATTTGTGAAAATGTACAATTTTAATTTATGCCACTCTGTCTCACATTCTCACTGGTGTCTCTCCTTTGAAGACCTCATCAGGCTGAGATCAGCTAAAATCGGTCATTTATGGACTCAGAGGAGTTCGGGAAACCACTCAATGGGAGGCTGATTAGAGGAGCAATTGAGATTGCATCCTGTGCAGCCTGGATTCCAGCACCGAGCTAGACACCACCAGCTGCGTGTGATTTGGGACAAGCTGGCCCATCTCTCAATCCCTCAGCTGCAAAAAAGGAGACACTGATACCTACCCTCAAACACCTGCTATGAAGTAAAACATGAGGAAAACATTTTAGCCTTAGGTAGGTGTCCACTCACAGCGAGTTTGGTCATTATGATGATGAGGATGGCTGTTAATAAATTAAGCTAAACCAAAAAGTAGAAATCACCATAAAGGAGAAACATTTTAAGTCAATGAGCATTTCCTTTTGGATGGATTGCAGAATATTCTATTGATTTTTTTAATAAACCAAGATTTGTCGATTAATTATAGATTTACAGGTTCACGGACGAGTCTCCAGAAAAAGAATTAGAGGCCTCTAACCTCTGAATATTAAGAAAGTAAAGTTTAAAAAAAAACAGGGGGAGATTATACCTCATTTGGGAGAGTATGTGCTTAGCATGCATGAGGCCCTCAGTTCAGTCCCCAGTAATTTCATTTAAAAAAATTTTTTTAAGAAATGGAGAATTAAAGCAAAATGATGGAGGAATACGGAATTTTTTTAGAGGACTCAACTCAGATTTAAGATGGGGAAAAAACATCCATTTCTCAGAGGAAATCTTGAGAACTATGTAAACTGGATCTGAGATGTCTAGTCTTTTAACATTATTCAAGAATTCATATTACCAAGTCTTAAAACTACCTGATAACCCTCAATGGTGATAGTGATCATAACAGCTGCCAACACGGATCGAGCTCTGGCTAGGACTGCTCTGTTCTGACATCTCTGCCCCTGAGGCCTCACCAGGCTGAGAGCATTAAATTCGGTCATTCATGAGCATCACGTGTAAGTCCTACATTTGTGCTTCTCACTCCCCCCTTCCCCAGCCCCTCTGAGGGAAGCACTGTTATCATCTTCCCCACCCGCAGATAAGGCCAGTGAGGCACTGAGACTAAACCCGTTCCAGGTCACATCGGCATTAAAGGACGTCTGTATTTCTGCTGTTTTGCTTTTGACAAAGGAATCTGAGTGTCAGCCGAGGGAGGCTGATGTGGGGTTCTAGGAGGTGAGCGGCCCAAACGAAAAAATGCACGAGGAGTTGCCATACTGCTGGACAGACTTCAGCCGGAGAATCCATGGGGTTAACAACACTTTATTGCCACAGGGAGGTGCACCCTATGATGCACCTGTCCTGCTTTTATCTGTTTTCTGTCAGCACATGCGCGGTCTGAGTTTCTTTGTTCATCAGGCTTACAGAATATCTCTAGCACATGCGTACTTCTATTTTCTTTGTTCTAAATCTTATATAATTGACGCATGCGTGGAGCAATTATTTACTGCATACTACAAACATGCTCTGATCGTGGCCTTGGGTCCCACGGCTATAACTCATCTCAATGCTCCGATCGTGGCCTTGGTTCCCACGGCCTTAACTCATCTCAACACCAGCTCACATTCCACCCCCTAGGTCGTGGGAACCCTAACCCATAGGGCGGAGCATTGTGCCCAAAGGCCACAACAACAATATAGAGTACAGCATCCTACCAATACACAGACAGCAACAATAGCCAGGACAGTTAGGCTCCATTTCCAGGAGGACGTCAAGGATGACCACCAATTCTTGAGGGGGTCTTGAGTTATATGATCTATGCGATCCAATTCCTGATCTATTTCATGCAGTGCCTTAGCTACTTCCTTCTGGTGATCTGGTATATAGATACAACATTCAATATGTAACATAGCACATGTGCCACCCTGGCTTGCAGTGAGAATATCTAATGCCATTCTATTTTGTAAGACTACCTTTCGCATCTGGGTAGTCTCGTCTAACAATTCCTCTATAGCTCTTCTAGTAACATTCAGTACAGCTGATATGTGCTGAGCTAAAGCTTCTACCTGCAATTCAACACTGATGGTCCCAGCACCAGGCAGGAACAGGGCCATGGGATAAAACCACCAAGCTGCACGCTTCCCCCGGTGCCACCGGGTGTGCAGTGGGTCCCAATTTGTGGGGTGCTCTGTCAAAGTGGGCCGGATATGTCCGGGCAAGTAAGCTTTACCCCCAAGTACAGTGCCCTGTCCATTTACCTGGGAGATAAGACCATCCGTGGATGCCATATACCCACAGATACCCTGGTGGCAGGAAATCAGTGGGTTTTGTGCCAATTAGAGGTCGTCCATCCCACCAGGTGGAGGCATTTACATTATAAGTAATTTTGGCACACAGCTCTTTTGGGAGCCACCCCATTGTGCAGTTTGGAGACTCGTGTTCAAACCGCTGCTCAATACAGAGGGGGCTTAAGTTCCTCACTTTCACATGAACATTATTCATCCATCCCCACCCATTCCATACAGTCCTTCCAATTAGGGGGGGGGGTATTGCCCCGCTCATGTCAGAGTATTTCTTCAATAGTGTTCCGCCGCAAGTCCCAGGGCGATCTCGCTGCCCTGTTGGCATTCCATCGAATCAAGGTGCTCCAATTAGCTCTGGACGTGGGGTGGAGGTGCCATGGCAGTCCATCTCCTGCGTCTACAGGAATTTCAGTACAGACCCAACAGTGAGAGACGTTGTGGACTCACGCGAAAGTGTGTGCCCAGGAGAACATGGTATTTGCTGTTACCCTGGATGGAAGGACAGAGCAGAGGTGGACACTATGATTGGCAAATCTCTCCCTTCTGGGAGGATGCAAGCCATTTTCTCATCCTGTGAGAGTACAGTGGCAGGAAGGGCTGTTCGCCCTGGGCGGTGGTACCACATCAACCCGCCCACACTAGGTTGGTTACACTCTGGGAGAGCTTCAGGAGCTATCAGTGGAATTGCCCAAAGCTGTAGGGCTTCTGCTCCTTTAAGTAGGGACACTCCTGTTTTCCCTAGAGTAACCTGCACGTCAAAAGGCCATTCCCCCACTCGTGGGTTTACCTGCAGGGCTTTCTCTAGCCCACTGCCCCATGGTTCCAAAAGGGCTAGCCAGGGGCCTTCAGTCTGGACCTGATTCTTCCATGTCCAGGTGTCCTGTTTTCCTGAGTTCAACACCCTGGGGGAGCGTAATATTAACGCATGCCCCACTAATGAGACATCGGAGGCATCCTGCATAGGCCCAATTCTGAGCCTCCGAATAGTCCCTTGCAATAACTTTTCCAGTGGGCTCATACCTGTATGGCGAGGTTGTTCATTCAAAAGATGTACCGCCTGCGGCAAGACATTGTTCCAGCCTCGCCCTTGTGGTTTGAGAGCCCTCAGTTTGTCCTTTAATAGGCCATTGTACCGTTCAATCATTCCTGCTGCTTGAGGATGGTAAGGCACATGCAATATCCAGTTAATATCATTTTCCTTGGCCCATTCCTGGGTCTGTTGGGCAGTGAAAGGGGTCCCTCTATCACTTTGTATTTCTAAGGGAGTCCCATAGAAGGCCCGTAAAACTTCCAGTGCTCTAATAATAGAGTCTTGTGTAGCTCGGGGCACATGGTGAGCAAAACTTAGGCCAGTAACAGTGTCTACCGCTGTCAGCAGGTACCGCAAGCCCGTACTCAGAGCAAAGGGGCCTACGTAATCTGTTTGCCATACCTGCAATGGCTGAATTCCCCGTTCAATCTTCCCCATCTGTTGGGGCCATCGCTGCCGGTGTGGGTGGTGCTTAGCACACCATGGACATTGCCACACGGCATCTTTGGCTTCACTGTGGCTCAGGTGCAGGCCCCACTGGTCGGCTACCTGCCTCATTGTGTATGAGCCAACATGACCAAGTTTCTTATGGAGCCACGGACCTATATCGGGTCCTGGGACCATAGCTTGTACAGGACGGAGTTGGGCTAGCGCGTCAGCAGCATCATTGCCCGGTGCCAGGGCTGGGCGGTGCCCTGGTGCATGGTAAACAGTATGGTGGCCTTCTTGGCCTTTGTCCCATAACTATTTCCACATCTGTTGTCCCCACAGGGGCCGGTGCCCAATCATCCAGTCTTGCAGGGCCCATTGGGGTATCCACAATGTAAGGCCTCGATATACGGCCCAACTATCTGTACAAATCTGCAAGGGGCTAGGTTCATTCATCAACACCAGCCATACTGCCCGTAACTCAGCCCATTGGCTGGATTGGCCTTCTCCGGTCTCATACCAGAAGGCTTCAGTGGCAGGGTGCAGTTCTACTGCAATCCAAGTGGGCGGACTGCCCTTACAAGATCCATCCGTATACCAAGCAGTTCCCGGGGGTGGCCCTTTCCCTTCACGAAAGGGACTGGGGACAGGGTCCACCCCTTGTTGTGGGAGGGTCTGTACATCAGGCGCAACAAATCTCACAGGCCCTAACACCTGCTGCAACTCTGCAGCCAAGGGGCTAGCGGTGTACTGGGCTCTCTGTTCCAAATAAGCACCCCACTTCGTCAGAGTTGGGGTTTGGGCAGTTCCTGATCGGGATTGCTTTGCCCATGTCTGTACCCATCCTGCAATAGGGTATGTGGTCTGCACTTGGACCTCTTGCCTCCCCGTCAGGGGTTCAGTGGCAATCAAGGATGCATAAGTCGCTAGCAACTGTTTCTCAATCAGAGAATAATGACATTTAGCCCCTTTCCACAACTGAGACCAGAATCCTATGGGCACTTTCTACTGCCCATGTTTCTGCCATAAGCCCCAGCCATATCCATCACTGTCCACATGGACTGTCAACCAGAAAGGGATGTCTGGATCTATAGTGTGCAGTGCTTGCGCTTGGGCCACTGCCCTCTTAGTTTCAACAAATGCACATTCGGTCTCATCAGACCAGTTCCAGATTTCTCCCTTTTTAATCAGTTTATACAGGGGTTTGGCTATTTGGGCCAAATGAGGAATAAAAACCCGCCAGTATCCCAGAAGACCCAAATAAGTCTGTAACTGTTTAACTGTTTCAGGACGGGAATATGCCTGGATTTTGTCTATTACTGCTTCAGGCAGCATTTTTGTCTTACCCGACCAGACAACACCCAAGAATTTGACAGAATATCCAGGTCCTTGCACTTTGTCCTCGTTCATGGCCCACCCCCAGCCCACCAGGGCTTCTCGCAGCACTGTGGCACTGGTTTCCAAATCTGAAAGAGAATCAGAGGTTAGCATTATGTCATCAATATAATGGAACAAGCGAACGGTATCCGGTTTTCTCCAGGTAGCCAGGTCCTGGGCCACCAGGCCATGACACAGTGTAGGGCTGTGCAGATATCCCTGCGGAAACACAACAAATGTCCATTGTCTGCCTTCCCAGGTGAAGGCAAACTGTTCTTGGCTCTCAGGGGCTATGTCTATCGAGAAGAATGCATTAGCCAGGTCAACCACATAGTGACAAGTACCCAGTTCATGGGACAGTCGGTCCATCAAATCTGTTATATTCGGCACAGCTGCATGCATGGGGGGAGTGACTTTATTCAGTTCCCGATAGTCCATTGTCATCCTCCAGGAGCCGTCTGGCTTCCGCACCGGCCATGCTGGAGAGTTATATGGGCTATGCGTAGCCCGAATTATACCGGCTTCCTCAAGCTTCAGAATAGTCTGTCCTATTTCCTCATGGCCTCCGGGCAATCGATATTGCCGGACATTCACCACTCGTGTGGCCCGTGGCAAAATCAAAGGTGCATGATGAGGGATGCCCCCGTATAACAGTTTTCACCATATGGACTCTCAGGCGAAATTCCCCTTGAGTCGTCTGTATTTGCAATCCTTGCAAAATGTCTATCCCCAAAATGTATTCAGCTACTGGGGATATATGCACTTCATATGCAGCAGGGGACAGACGGCCAATGCCCAAAATCAGAGTCACTCGTTTAACACACATTTACTTGTTTCCATATCCTTCTATATCAACCCATGGTCCCTGAAAACGCTCCGGATTTCCATGCACCAATGTAATTTCAGCTCCTGTGTCTACTAGTGCCAGCACTCGCTGTTTATTCATGGGGGACCAGTGAATAGTCAGCTCAACATGTGGCCTCCGGTCATCGGGGTGCCCCACGTCCTGAACACCTTGGCCTTCCTCCTAGTCTGGGAGGAAATCAGCAAAGGCCACCTCTTGGGCCTGATGGGAGGTTGGCAATGGAGTATATTGTTGCTCAGGCCGTAATTTCTTCCATAAGGCCATCAGCACCTCCAATGGCTGGCCATCTAATTTTACATGGTCCAGGCCAGCTGCCAGTAAATCACACCATATCTGCCAGCGATCTAGCTTTTGGGGCCCTCCTAAAATTGGAGCATTCCCCTTTTTCCTCCTTGGTGTGGACTTCCCTTTCTGTGTCACTGCACAGGAGGAGGGGATCTTGGACTCATCTTGGGTCTTGGCAGCATGTACCCCCTTTCGGTGCACCTCTATGTCCCCCAGACGAGCCAGAGCCTCAGTTACTTCATGAATGGGGCAGTCTACATACGGTGTTAGTAGCGCCGCCATAGTCCCAAATGTTCCCGTTGGGCCATTAGCCAAAATCAAATCTTTTATTCGAGCTGTAAGGAGCTCATCATCTGGATGCTCCCAGGGGCAGTGGGACCGGAATTACATAGGCATAGCTGCTCTCAGAGGCGGCGGAGCTAGGACCATGCAGACATCTTTCTGCTGTGCTGGGTCTCTGCTTAAGCTCCTCTTGCATCTGTAAATCTCTCATGTCTTGGCTAGCATGCCGTAAAACAGATAAGAACATCCAGGCCACCCTCCCGGCTGCCTCTCTGTGGGCTAATGGGACATTATTTTCTAACAGCTCCAACGCCCTCCGAACATCATCTGGCTGGGGCGCCACTGTGTCCCAATCCTCAGGTTGAGCCCACGTCAGCAAATAGGCTGCCACCGGGTATCATATAGAGGTAGGGGGCCACTTTGCATCCACCAGAGCATCCCCAGTCAGGGGCAGGGGGTTCAGAAGGGGCACTCACCTCATCCTGCCAACTACGCCAAGTGTCAGCCGAGGGAGGCTGATGTGGGGTTCTAGGAGGTGAGCGGCCCAAACGAAAAAATGCACAAGGAGTTGCCATACTGCTGGACAGACTTCAGCCGGACACCATGGGGCTAACAACACTTTATTGCCACAGGGAGGTGCACCCTATGATGCACCTGTCCTGCTTTTATCTGTTTTCTGTCAGCACATGCGCGGTCTGAGTTTCTTTGTTCATCAGGCTTACAGAATATCTCTAGCGCATGTGTACTTCTATTTTCTTTGTTCTAAATCTTATATAATTGACGCATGCGTGGAGCAATTATTTACTGCATACTACAAACATGCTCTGATCGGGGCCTTGGGTCCCACGGCTATAACTCATCTCAATGCTCCAATCGTGGCCTTGGTTCCCACGGCCTTAACTCATCTCAACACCAGCTCACACTGAGATATCAATTCAAGGGAGACTGTTAAATAATCAAGTCTGCCTGGTCTTCACCTCAAAGAGCAGATACTATAAATTCCTGATGTAGGATGAGGCTGCCGCCACAAACTGACTCAGCTTGAAATTAATATCCAAGATGAAGCAGCGGATACACGTAAATATTCACGATTGTCAACTCCGCTCACGGGTCTGGGCCCTTCACTGCCTGAACGGAGGTGAAATCCCCACCCCTGTCAGGGATGGAAGCGCGGCTCTTCCCAGTCTCACCCAGGCTTCACGGGCTGTTTCCCCCCACAGGCTGTCCTCAACGATTAAAAAGCTCTCAAGATTTTTACACCATGCAAAACTGAAAGACATTTCTGCAGATGGAGCACTTTCTCAGGCTTAAACCTTTTTTGCCTACACTCAGCAAGGGGGAAAAAAGAAACATGACTCTGCAAAGTCTCTGAGCCTCACCACTCACAGGAATAGAAAGGCCATAGCAGAAGATGACACTTCACATCGCAGGGTGAGAACAAAATAAAGCGGCCCCAACAACAGGCACTCCCAGAGACAGCGCTCAGCAGTCTTCTGCACACTCACGGTTTTGCAGCCCTCATCACCATTTATTTCCAGAACACCATCACCCCAGAAGAACACCCCTGTCACTAAGAGTCACTCCCTAACACCCCTCCACCCAGCCCTTTGCAACCATCACCTGCTCTCTGCCTCTGCATGTGCCTATTCTGAGCATTTCAGATCACTGAAATCAACAATATGTGGCTGTCTGTGGTTCCTTTCACTTAACATGCTGTTATCAAGGCTCGTCCATGTTGAAGTGGTATCAGCATCTCTCTCTTTTTTTTTTTTTTTTTTTGAAAACGTTAAAGTTTATTAGAAGGTGGTAAGTACTATCAAAAAGAGTAGAGTGGAGCATAAGGGGTTGGGTTTCAAAGGGAAAAGGGCGGGTTGAGCAGTCAGGGTGGACTTCCCAGAACAGGTGGCCTTTTTCATCTTCCCCTTTATTTTTTTTTTCTTTTTTATTCACTCTTACGTCTGAATAATGTTCCACTACATGGAGATACTACATTCTGTTCATCCATTCAGCAGCTATGTATGGACGAGGTCCAGAAGAATGAGTGTAAGAGGTGACTAGCAGGGATGGCATTAAACAAAGTGCAAGATGTGCTTTAAAAAAAAAAAAGGCAACAAACAGAGGCACAAGGAAATTCAGTGAGTTTCTGAGCAAAGTGCATGCTTGCTTCGGCAGGACTACCATGCAGGGTTGAGGCGGATATTGGCAGGAATCACGGGGAGGGAGTCACCTGAGAAGATGCCCCACTGCAAGTAGCTCAGCCAGTTCTCCTCCATCATCCTGTATTTTTAGAGCCATGTTTCTTGGTTTCTCTTATTTCAAGTAATAGCACTTTACACATCTGGTCATCTGCATCAGACCACCTTACCTCCAAGCCACAGAAAATCATTCATTGACCGGAGCAGCTCCAGGACATAATGGTGATGGATTAGGGAGTCCTGCAGCATCCCAGCCTGCAGGTATAAGCCCAACATGTGCCCTGTTGATGTCAAGAAAGTAAAATGCATGGAAATATCTCACTGCTGGTGCATGATATCTGCCCCCAAATTGCCCCAAAATCATACTGGCAAAGCACTACTCAACCCACTCACTACAAAAAAAAAAAAAAAAAAAAGCTAAGAAGGCAAATTTAGGCTCTTCCTTTGAAAACCAGCAACAATCACTGCCAGTATCTGAGGTGGAATTCTCCTGACTTCAAAAACCACTGTGCAGTTACTTTTCAAACGTGAAGGTATATATGTATTCCACGTAGATGATATTACAGAAGGATTTTTCTTTTCAAAATTTCCAGTTGCAACATTAGAACAAGAAAGTTTTTGTTTCAGCTTTAAAAAAAATCAATTATCTTCCACTTTCTTAATGTTGATCCTATTTTTATTTTATAAAGGGAGCTATGCTGCATATTATAAACCAACTGTTTGGCTTCTGCAAACAAGAACTGTATGACTTCACTATTTCAGAGCAAACTTTAACGATGCTTTGAGAGGTGGGGCCTGTGGCGCTCAACTAACATCTCTTTAAATACTGACAAGGATGTGCTATTAAGTAATGCAAAGGCTCTAACTCCACATTAACTCAGAAACCAAAGGAAACTACACCAAAACCTTACTTTATCATTTTTAAATATTCCGATTCTTTTGAATATTAAATTTCTTAAAAGATATGATTTCTTTTTGAGAAAAACAACAGCTGTATTAAATTTCCTCTCACCAAGAAAGCAATCTTTATCAAGAATAAAAACCCCTATGGAAATCCAAAAGATGGGACGTTTCTAGCTAAGTGAACATGCAGATGTGAACACAAACTTATGTCCTATCAGATCTCACTCGAACGAGCTCAACAAAGTCCTGGGCTACCCTAGAACTTAGCTCTTCTGTTCCAAATGTTGGCTGAGCTAAGATCATCAGGCAAGGCAGGGAAGGAGAGAAGAGGAAAGTCCACCTGGCGACCTCCATCTGTTTTCTTCCAGCCACAAGGTGCCGCTAGGGCGGCCCCGCTAACAAGCCCTCCCCATAACAAAATCTGGCATCCACACTGCCCCTGCCGTCCCCAAGCAACCCCGATGACCCTCTCCCACTGGTCGCCTCCCAGCCTGTGAATGGTCTTCTAATGACCCCCCCAGTTGGTGGCAACCTCCCCCTCTTCCCCGCTACACACACACACACACACAGAGCCAGGGCAGCCTTCCCAAAGCACAAATTTGATTACCTCAACCCCCACTTCAAACCCTTCAGAGGCTCACTGGTAGAGTTCTAGCCCTACACCTGACCCTGACCCTGACCCTGACCATGCTCGCCCAGCCTCACCTCAGTACCCAGGTCCCCAGTGACCTCAGGGGACCCCTGACTTGCTCCTACTTCCCACTTGCCTCCAGGCTCATCTTGACTATTTCTCAAGGAAGCCTTCCCTCCCTCCAACCTCCGCACTTTGTTCCTCTGTTCCTAGAACATTCTAGGCTAAGTCAACTTCTGACACTACTAAGCTCCCAAGATGCTAATAAATTTTGCTTATTAATGTGGGTCCACTCTCCCCTAGACACTCAGAAGTGTGCAGTGTTATGAATAAATGAATGACGGGGTGGGTCTCAAAGGGAGTGACTTACCTGCTTTCGCCCATCCCGGCCCTTCTTTCTGTAGAATATCAGAAGCAAAACCAGAAGTACCTTTCCTGAGGGTCACTTCCTTCTGACACCCTTCACTGCCTCCTGGGTCAGTTTTAGTAAAACCCAAACTTATCCAAAGCCCTCCACCCAAGGCCATCTCCAGTGTCCTCCCAAGCAGGGGCACCCTCCACCCTGGGCCACACAATGCACACTCCCCGAGTTCCCACCTCACAAGCCTCCAGGCCTCTGCCCGGGCTGCTCCTGTCACCTGAGCCACCTTCTTGATGCCTTCTCCTGGCTGACACTTACTATGTCCTCACAACTGAATGTAGAGCCCATTTCTTCCAGGAAGTCCTCTCTGATAATGTCCTTTAGCTCTTGGCTGGGCTTCCTCTAGAGCAGCACTGCATGGTGACCAAATGGTGTTTGTCCACCCACTCCTTTGAGACCATGACATCTTGGAGGCCACATGGGAAATAGGAGTGAGACGACAAGAGGGTAGGGAAGAGCTAAAAGCAAAATCACAGCCCAAGTTCCAAATTTAAGGATTCTTTCTCAGAAAAAATGAATAAAATGTTTCATATGTGTGTCATTTGGCTATGATTTTTGTGGCTCATGGAAAGCAAGAGCTTGGTGTTCTAGTCCAAAAACCAAGTTACATGCAAAGAAATGTATATATTCATATATAAAGGAAGCCAGAACTGCTCAACAACAGTTTGCAGTTTAATTCCAAAGGAACTTTGATAAAGGCAATCTCTCTCTCTCCTTTTTTTTTTTTTTTTTTTTGGAATCATATAGTTTCAGAAGTATTTGTATAACTAAGTGATTGCTACAGCCCATGATTCTGCACTGGAGTGTTTGGGGTTGAGGAAGCCCAGATTACATGCACTGTGTAAATGCAATCACACCAACACACTGACAGGAGCCCTAGTGGCTGAGCTGAATTTTCAAAGCAGACAACCTTACAATGGAACACAGTTCTAAGTAGAAAGTAAGAAATGCAATGTTCTGTACTCAATTTCATACGTTATATGGGCCATTAACCGATAGTGCACCTTGTCTAATGAAACCCAAAAATAAATTGCCAACGTCGATTTTCTCCATCTGACAGTTTTATGTTAACATTGGTTATCAAACCCTCAATCCATACGGAGAGCTCAGGCTTACGCTGCAGCAGGTTACATCCCGCCGAATACAGAGGATTAAGGAAGAACTGGAGAGTTTCCCTTCAGAAGCTGCTAAGTCTGGTTTTGCACCTGTACGTAATTTGCAACCACGTCATTGTCAAAGGAGTAAGACCTTACATCTGTGGGGCGTAAAGCACTGCGGTGCTTCTGAACAATCAAAGAACACTGAGCTTTGTGAAACAGTCCTGAGGCACTTAAATTGCACATTTTCTGAAAGGCTCCAAAACTGACCCACTTCACCATTCCAGTTACAACAGGGAGGTACCGGAATTAGTAGAGAAAACATGCCCTTTAAGTCTGAGAAGGCCCTGCTTGAATCCTGCTACAGCATTTACTAGCTGCTAAATGGACCAATTCCTTAACCCCTCTGAGAAGGCTTCCCAATCTGCAAAAGGGGGCTGCCACCGACCACCTGGGAGGCATGGATGTGAATGCAACACGCAAATAGGGCGGCCGACTGGTACCTGACACGGGGCCTGTCTAGTTTCCCTCCGCTGCCCTTCTCCCCCTTTAAACTTGCACTGTTGCCTCTGGTAAGGATCAAGCCCCCGCAAGAGACTGCCCGATTCTTCTGTGTATCCCCGTATACATGACTTACCCTTAGGAGGCCAGAAAAACTGCCTCCTCCTCAGTTACTGTCAATATTCTTTAGAGTCTGTGTTTTTTTTAACTCTATTTTGCAGGAAGACTATTCCAGAACTGTCCAAGCACCATTCTCCAGGTTGGCTCCCCTCACAGCACCCATCCCTTTTCATCTCAGATCCTCTGTCTAATTGCCTTCTGTTCATGGGAAAGAGAGTCCGGTAGGGTCGGGACTCCCTAGGACTCCTTCCCACCGTCACAGGTAAGTGTGACTACCTTCTCCCCACTCCCCACTCCAACTCCAGCTTCTGAGGAGTCTCCCCTCCCGGACCCTGAAGCCTCTGCATCTTCCCAAGACGCACACGTGGCCACGACCCTCCCTTTATATTTCATCCTGGCTGGCCCTGCCCACCACCCGGCCCTTTAAGGATAAATGGCATTGCTCTGAAAATCCCAAATGCCACTGACTGACACACCAAAGCTGCATTGTCTGGGCTTTCCTCCAACCGAGGCACAGCCCTGCCCTCCCTCAGCCTCAGTCTGCACCTCTTGAGAAGAGCTAACCCACATGTAAGGCTGTGAACTCCAGCTAAGAAGGACAAATCCCAACGTGTATCTCTAGTCCGGCACCTTCACCTGAGCCCCAGGCTCATAGACCCGAGTGCCTCTTTGAAGTCCTAACTTGGATGACAAATGGCATCTTAAAAATGCCTCATGTCCACCATTTACTCTGGAATTCGATTCCTGGCAGGTACCTCCCAGGCTCCCCATTTAACTAACAGAACCATCACCCACCTAGGTGTTTGAGGTCACATTCAATATCCCCTGTTCCCTCCCACCAGCCCTGCCCTGGAATCAGTCCTGTTATTTCCATTGCTAAGCCCATCTCAAGTCTGGTTCTGCAGGGACCATGGCCGTCACCCCATAAGCTCACAGCATGGTGCAGTGAGTCACAGTCCTCCGAATGGTGCTCCCTGGAGGAGGAGGCATCTCCTGCCGCTGGTCACCTCAGAAGGCACTGGATTCTCACACAGGAGGCCCAGGAGAAGGGACTCAAGGTTCGTCCATGGTCTGAGCTTTGAAGGACCCGAGGTCTGGGGGAGCTCCTAATTAGCAGACACACCTGCCAGTGAGCAGAAGAGAATGGAGGAACCCAGGCAAGGCTGTTCTCACTCTGACCCCTGGGCTCTCAGGAGCCACGGGAAAGGCCTGTGTCCAGGGCACAGCCCAGCCATCACAGATCCCAGCCTGCATTTGCCAACCCGGACAGCCTAGACTCCTTCTATTTGCGACACTTATTTCTGTTCTGTTCCCCACCCAGAATGTGGTGGACTCTTTCATAAATTCTGGCCTGTCTCAAGCAAGACCAAGTCAGTGAAAAACGCAGTGTTGACATTTGGACCAGAGCATGAAAGGAGGAACAAGGCCTCATGGTCAGCATGATGGTGGTGGCCAAACCCTTCCCCCGGGTGAGATGAACCATGGTAGGGGTGAGAATACAAGGTCCTAGGTCGGCCAAAGCATCTCCCTTCACAGCTGACTGGGGTGTTGGGGTCTCACTATCGAAAACTAACGACACGGCCGTCAGTGGTGGACGTCATCTGCAACAGACAGAGTCAGCCATTTACTGCCAACGTGGGTTAAAAGTAAAGGCCTGTACAGGGAGGCCTGCACGGCTGCTGAGGCAAAACACAGACCAGGCTCTGAATGCCCACTGGATGAAGCAGACTGGAACATACGGTCCCCTTTAGCGGTCCGTTTGTCCACCAGATCCAGGTGAGTCAGCCTCTTCGGAGAAGGCCAAGTTGTCCTGATACTCAGAAAAAACAGCCTCGTAAAGGGAACAAAAGAGTGGCATGGATTTTAGACCCGATACTGCCCCTTTATGAAGGCAAACTAAAGTAAATGGCACGGGGAAGTTGAATGCAAAAAAAAAAAAGTGACTGCTTCCTCCAACAGCGTCCCCTGCACCTGATCACCCCCGAGCCGGCCACTTCCTCACCAGTGACCGCCGGCCAGGAAGCGCCATCACGCACGTCACACAGCAACAGCCAGGAACCGCATGCTGAGCACTTTTGTGTAAAAGCAGGAATCGAGCAAGGTGCTGCAGACTTTGACATTCCAAGTTTAAATACTCCATGAAAAGAATCCCTAAGCAGCCTCCTAAATCAATTCGCATCTCACTTCTTCAAAACAAACAAATTTAATAAGGGCTCATTTGTCACCAAATATAAGGAAGACCAAACAGGTTCCTAAAAGCAAGGATTTTAACAGGTATCAAACACAAGTGGGTGATGTACTAACAAAGCAAATATTCCAAAAAATTAGAAAATAAAAAGATGACTAGGATAATACATGGATCAAGGCAGCTGTTAAGTTTTTGCTTTTTAAAGCGATGGAGACAGCACGGAGGGCGATCTAGCTATTTCCAATGCAGGGTGTGCACAGCCCACCTTTTCAGACGCAACAACATGCTCACAGGGCAGTACAAGAGAAAAAGGAAAAGAGGAACAAGTGAAAATTAGAAACACACAAGAACAAAAATGACTTTGACAGCCTGTACAAGATCTTACGTGAGTGTGATGAGGACAGGGACGTGGGGACGGTGAGACCCACCCTCACCTCATGCTCCAGGGAAGGCAGGGTCCTGTGGGGAGTGGCGCTGCCAGGGGACATCAAAGTGGTAAGAGCCCCAAACCAAAACTCCACCTACATGCGTCTAGGCAGGTTTTGAGCTACAAAATGTGGTCGCATTTCAGGCTGGACAGTTTTACTCACTCCCACCAAGAGTAGCAGGAGAGGATAAGACTCTGCTCCTGCACCAAACATTGTTTTATAAATTAATGACTGTGGAATAGTAAAAGGAACAATGGAGTAAAAGTGACTGGAGAAGAACGTGCTTGACCCGAGCTCACTGGCCGCGTTATCTCACTGACGTTCAGATGCTGGCTGGGTGCTTTTTGTACCAAAACAGACAGACCCACCAGGAGGGAGGTTTAATGCGCTGCTGTATTTTGATGCCGAGAACCATGCCTGGTACACGAGGTTCTGGGTAAACAATGGTGACAGTGTCAAACACTATGGGCTAAGCACACATCCAACTACTCTGTCAAATCCCAAGGACAGACTTGAAAAGGCAAAAACAAGCTGGCATTCTCCGGTGGGTCTACAGACTCAGAGACAAGCAGTTGCTGAGCAAAAATGTCACCAGTGCCTCCTATGACAATAGAGGAAGCACTGGCCATGGGGCTGGGGCATGGCTCCAGGCTTCCACTGCTCACGCAGCAGTCTGTCCAGGGGGAGAAGTTGGTCCCTGCTTACGTTGCACCGATGCACCTACCTGGACTAATGCCTGGGGGCTCAGCAGGAGGTGACAGGTGAGGTGAACGGAGCCAGTCTGGGAGAAGCCCGGTGCTGGCAGCTGTGCCTTCAGCAGTGCCCAGGCTCCTAAACCTGCCACCTCATCTCCAAGGAGCAGAAGGGGAGTGCGGGACATGTAGATCAGCAGGGCCGTGTGAGGACAAGTACAGATCATTGCCACGACATGCCTTGCCCCTTCCTTAAGCCATAGAGGAATGTCCGGGGAGGAACTGAAAATTCATGCAGAGTTCGCCAGGCACCACACGCAGGTGGGACTCGGGTCCCCTGTGCCTCTCACTCACAGGGCTGGTCTGGACTTTCTTTTTATCAATTCTCTGGCACCTTCTCCTCCAACTGACCAACAACCAGAAATTAGGATCTGATCTTAGGTAAGTTCAAGAATCACAGATCACCGCCTCCACAGCTGACCCGGCTGCACGTGCTAGGAGCTCTGACCGTCACCAGTGAGACCGCCATGAGTGCTCTCCAGACTGAAGGCCCGAGGCCGTAGGCCGGGGGGACACAACTTCCCTCACTCTCCGCAGCAAAGGGGGACCACCTCTCGGCAAAGGCATCTCAACCTCTCCTGCCCGAGGGACAGCACGATGGACACAAGGGGAAACAGAGCAGAAGGTGCGGGGGTAGGTAGCCCAGAATAGCTCGTCTGCACTTTCAAGGAAAAGTGAGTCCTTTGACATAATCACAGGGACAAAGTGAAGATGAACCTTTCCCTGCTCTGTCCCATACTCCGTGACATGCCTTTTCCTGCATAAGGAGTTCATTCGGAAGTCCCTGGCGGTGTTACTGATGTCCTAACCTGGCATGGTGACTGTCTAGCATGAAGAGAGGGCCTGAGCCGTGCAGGTGCTGGGCCTGGGAGGCAGGAGACACCGGCTCCATCCCCAGCTCAACCAGAGCCTCGTTCTGCATCTCGGGATTCAGCATCTCATCTATAAGCAAAGGGATAAGACTGTCCCAGGACAGGCTGCCCAACAGTAATGAAATGAGATCCATGTAAAGAAAGTTTCCCAGTTGCCACATTTAAAAAGTAAACAAAGAAATAAACAAACAAAAAACAAATACTAGAAACTGATTTTAAGAACAGATCTTACTTATTCTACTGTATGTAAAATACTATCATTTTGACATGTAATCAATATAGAAAGTAACAAGGTAGATTACATTCCTTTTACTAGATAAGTCTCAGCATCTGATGTGCATTTGACCTACAGCACATGTCAGCTCAGACCAGCCTCCTCCCCAGCGCTCCTAGCATCAGTGGCTGTGGCTACTCTATTGGACAGCAACTCCAGGGGTCCCACCAGGGGTCCTGGCTGAAAAGCTGGAGTAAGTGTCCACAATAACCCTAAAAGGATCTCTCTGAAACAAAGGCGGATTCACTTTTAAATGTCTGTAAACCGGCGGGCTGCACCTCCCTCCACCCTTGGCTACAAGACAGCCCTCTTCCTTGCTGATCCCTTCCTGGATGTAGGGAAGCAATCCGGCACACAGCCAGGGTGGCCGGGCCTCCAGATAGACGTACCTGCTGACTGTGTCCAGTCCCATGAAGTCCTCCTTCTCAAACAAGGTTCAGAGGAGGTGGATCTTGTCCCCAGACTTGTTGGGGGCCCTATCCAGCCACTTGGACTTGAGCATGATGAAGAGTGACTCAGTGAAGTCCTCGATCCTCTTCACCAGCCTGCAGTCCTCGTAGATTGAAGGCCACGTCTGTGCGTGTCTGCTCGGCCACCTCCCCATGCAGCACAAAGACAAAGAGCTAAGAGTCATTATCGAGGTGCCATACAGCTCCTCTGCACGTGGAGCTTCTCGAAAGCCTTGGCCGAGAGGCAATCGGTAATGGTGACAAGGCCCACTACATTGCTGTGGGTCTGGAAGTTTCTCCACCCATTCTCGGGTGCATAGTGGTGCCTGTAGTGGATACAGAGTGCCCACTGGGAGCCGCACGGGCTGATCTGGCTCACCAAGGTGATTCGCTTATAGATGCAAAAGAAATTCTCCTCTGAGATGATCCCAACGGCTTGGATCACCACGGGGAGAATCTGGTCGTTCTCAGCGCACTGCACGTAGTCAGGGATGCTCATGTTGCAGCCCCTGCCGAGAGGGGAGAGGAGATCGATATACTTACTCTGCTGTGGGCTGTGGGCCCCTCTGGGTTGCGGTGACCTGGTGTGTACCAGCCAGAAGGCAAGGGAAGCCCAAGCAAAGACGGGGGTACAGTTTGTCCTCAGTGTCTGCACATGGCTACTGTAGGTCGGATCACATTACCCAGCTTTTGGTCTAGGCTTCCTGCCCCTGCAGAGCAGGGTCATTTCTTGTTTTCTGTTCCAAGCACCTAGCCAAACCCTGATGCAAAGACAGTGCTCAAAACTGCTGAATAAAGAAATGAACAAAGGAACTGCTTTCCACACCCCTTTAAGCAGAATATAAAGAAAAGAACCACAGTGGGATCAAAACATCTGGATTTCTATCCAATTTATTTGAACTCCTAAGCTGCAGAATAATGGATAAGATAACTTGCCTTGGGGAGGAGGGTACAGTTCAGTGGTAGAGCACGTGCTTAGCAAGTACGAGGTCCTGTGTTTAATCCCCAGTACCTCATTTTAAAAAGTGAAACAAATAAACAAACCTAATTACCCTCCTCAAAAAATATTATTTAACTCAAAATTCAAAAAACACCTTGCATTTGACACAACATTGTAAACTTGACTATACTTCAATTAAAAAAAAATCCTTGCCTTACAAGAATACATCTGGATTATGGAAGTTTGCAAATGTAAAATGCCTAGGTTACAACCTGCATAAAAAGGGGGGACTGTACAAATTTACTATCCCTCCTTTATGAGCTATATTACATTTGGGGGGGATTATAACCTCTCAGAGCTAATTTCCTCAGATTAAAAAAAAGAAAACATTACCTGATTCTCAGTATTGCTGAAGAATCTGATAACCCTATGAAGGCATCTGATACACAGAGGTTACTCAATAAATGTTTGTTGAATGAATGAATAAACAAGCAAAGTGAATGCTGCTCCCTGCCACAGACCATCATAATGGTACTGCCTGGAAATCCCAAGCCCACGTTACACCCGACTCTACACTAACCATGTGGGTGACCTGGGCAGGCCTGTGTGCTTCTCTAAGCCCCAGTTTAATCATGAATAGAAATGAGGGCAATAACACAAACCTCAAAGGGTTAGTGAGTCAGTAATGAATTGTACCCGAATTTTGCAAGATTGAACCATTAAGGAAAATTGGGCAAAGGGTCCATAGGCCCTCTCCATATTATCTCTTACAACTACATGGGAATCTACATTACATCACAAAATTAAAAGTCTAATTTTTTAAAGAGGCTATTGAGGTTAAATGAGCTCACTGTCTCAAATAAGGAACACACAGCACAAATAGGACAATCCCTAGACCATGAGATACACTCAGTTAAATTTCCCACTGAACCCACTGGTCCCTCCAACTTCAGAGCACGAGGATGGGTCCTCGTGGCCAGGGGCCACTGCACCTGAAGCTAACAAAGCTAATGTTCCCCACTTCCAAGAGCCCCTGTCACCACCCTAGGTCTAAGTTTGTATTTGTAATTTTTTTTCTTTTTATTAAATAGAAACCCCCAATTGCATAGCCTTCAGGTCAGCAAAACCTGACC
Organism: Camelus ferus; assembly: GCF_009834535.1. Lineage (NCBI taxonomy): Eukaryota > Metazoa > Chordata > Mammalia > Artiodactyla > Camelidae > Camelus > Camelus ferus. Next base: position 37,488 of record NW_022587773.1, read on the forward strand.
ACAGAGATCATGATGGCAGCCCTTCTTGGTGAAACAATAAAATGAAAAGCCATTTCCACAAGAACTCTGTGTAAATCTACTAGGGAACTTCATCCTGGACTGAGAGGAAGAGGACTGGGGAGGAGGGGGCAATCTGGGGCACAGAGGACCATGGGCCACCTGTCCCACGATGGACTTTAGTTTCAACACTCACCCTCCAGGAACTTCAAAATACACACAGACAGAGTGCTATGGACAAGATTTTTTTTTTTTTAAAGAAATCACTGACTCCCTAGCAGCTCTTGTTTCTACCGAGACACAAATGGATTATGTGTATAATGTTTCACAAAAACCCTAAAATACTATCACCCCAACTTGACACATGAAGAAACTGAGGGAGAGAGGTTTATCACATTGTGCAAGATTAGAGAGAGGCCACATCAGACACCGTATTTAAACCCAATCCCCTGCTCCATTGCTCACACTAGAAAGTGTGACATACTGCCCCTTTCCTGCCCTTTCCCTGCAATAAATCTCTGAAGAGTCTTTTCTGTGCCACCTGGAATCACAATCACATCAGTTTTCCACAAAGAACTATGTCACTCCTTGGAGGACATATCAAAATCTAAAGGGTTGGAATGGGAGGAGAGATTTGCATTTTCTGTTTCTCAAAGGAAACATGGCTTTAAAAGAAACTGAAAAGGACTTATCTAGTCTACGGTCTCATTGTGCAGAGAAGGAAACGGAGGCTCAGAAGAGATGAGGAAAGGGCCTTATTAACAAATATTGCCTGAGTGCAGCACCAAGCCAGCCATGGGCACTGCTGTGGGAGGATCTGGGAGGCCCAGGAGAATGAGTGTTAGAAAAAGGAAAGATAAGAAGCATACAAGGCCCTGTCTCTACATCACCATACCATGGAGTTCCACCAAATTACCCAGTATGGGTGCAGCCAACATTAAGGTGGGCTAGAGAGGTTATAGAAACCTGGAATTCTCAACCATAGTGGAAATTCCAACATTTACTATGCTTTTTCCCAAGTTCATGCATCAGCTCAGTGGGCACTCTGTACCAGGAACTACACTGAGGCCTCGAGTTCTCCCAAATACAGATCTCTATTACCACGTGTGCAAACCACATAGAGGCCCACCAGAAGAAAAACGCCCACAGATAAGATGGAATTACTGAAACTGAAAGCAGCCAAAAAGCATACTATTAACTAGGAAAAATGGTGCTGCTAGAAATGGACTCATGGACATAGAAATAAACTGTGTTTAGCAGGCAGGAAAGGGGGGATTAACAGATACACATTAATAAATATAAAATAAATGACAAGGACCTGCTATATAGCACAGGGAACTATATTCATGTTCTTGTAATGAGTTGTACTAAAAACAATCTAAAACATATGTATATATATATGAATATGTTTATAACTGAATCTCTGCTGTACACCTGAAACTAACATTGTAAGTTAACTACACTTCAATAAAAAATAATTAGAAAAATAAGAGCAAGTCATTAAAAAAATAAAAGAACACTGTAATCCCCGTAGCTGTAGGTGGTGGAGAATTCTGGCTGCAAGCAGCAAGTCCACTGGATCACTCCAGCGCTGACTATCACCCTTTCTGACCATCAGAGATTCACTTGGCTTCACTGAGGTTACTTTTCTCTTCTGTGAAAGGCTACATTTGCAATTAACAATGTATAGAATCTCATCATTCACAAGCCCAAAAATTAGTGAGGACTTCCCATGGGCCAGGCTCTGGACAGATGAAAAGATACAGGTCTCATATATATTCATGGTTAGAAGAAATTTATGCCATAAAGATATTAATTCTTCCTGTTTTGATAGACAGATTCAATGCAATTCTGATTAGAATTCCTACCAGATGTTTCATGGAATGTAGCAAGTTAATTTATGGTCAGGAACAGCCAAGAAACTTCTTTAGAACCACCACTGGTGAAGGGTGGATAGGTCATTGATTTCCACTGTTCTTTCTGAAGTGATGAAAACAGTTCTGGAATAATAATGGTTGCAGCACTGTGAATATGCTAAAAGCTGCTGAATTGTACCATTTAAATGGATGGAATTCATGGTATGTGAACAATATCACAATAAAGCTGTTATATGAAAAAAATATTTCTGGACAATTATTTTCCCCTCTATACAACTAGTCTGCCGCACAATTAAAGAAAAACAAAAAACCAAACCAAACCAAACTGTGCCAAGAGCTCTTTAGGACTGCAATGTCCCTAGGTCTCCAATGCCTCTGGTGGTGCTGTTCCTGTTAACACACTCTAGCTGGGCTGGACTAGTTAGGGACTGTAACTATCTTTCTAAAATCGACAGTCACACGTTTCACCCTGGGAGAGGGAAGCCTGGAGGATGTCACAGACTCATGTCTTCAGCTCATTTTTAACTGAACCAAGCCCTGCTTTCAACACTGTAATCCCTCTCACTATAAAAACACGTGACATCAACAGGCACCGCCATCATAACACCTGAAAGTGTTCAAGGAACTTGCCTGGGGCAGAAACACTGAGGGAGGAGACGGAAGCTTCCTTAGCACTGACGCTCCCTTTTGCCGACTCCACCAGGAGAAGCTGGGCTTTACAGCCTGAGGCTCTCAGCCCGGGGAGCAGCACCCACGCCGCTGACCTAGTCCTGAGGGAGCTGGAAAGGGAGAGGAGGGCAGCCCCAGGGTCACGGGGCAGGGAAAGCGGGGGGTTGGGGACGCGGGCTGCAGCCCCGCTCGGAGGCCAGCCCCAGCCCCAGCCCCAGCCGCCCGCCCCCGTCCGGGTCCGCAGACCCCGCCCGCCCGGGACACAGCCCTCCCAGGGGCGGGGACGGGCCGGCGGCCGAGGAGAGGAAGCCCGGGAGGAGAGGACTCGCGGGCGGGAGAGGGGAAGGGGACGCCAGCCGTGGACTGAGGGGAGCCCGGCTGGGGCGAGAGGCGGCAGGTGCACACCTGGACCTGGACAGCTGTGGCCGGGGTGCCGGTGTAGAGGGGCCTGGCCTGAGCAATTTAGCTGAACACACGCTGACTCGCGCCCTCGCTGGCTGTGACACTCGGACCGCCCTCCCGCAGCCGCCTGAACATTTCCCGTGAGCCCGCCACCTTGCACTTCCACAGCCGGAGGCCCCGGCACCGGGCAGGAGCTAAAGGCTTACCGGGCGACAGAGCTGAGAAGACTTTGGGGCCGATCCCCGGCTCGGAGCTGGAGCTTCCAACCCGCGGTCCAGCTGGCACTGACTGCGCATGCGCAGGAGGGCCAGCGATCCTCTGGGTTCTGTGAGAGAAGCTGGGGAAGTGAGGGAGGGAGAAGATGGGGGAGGAGGGGAGGAGGGGAAAAGTGGAGGGAGACAGATGGACAGGAGGTGCACAGAGAAGGGAGGGATCTGGAGGGGGAGGGGAGTAGCAGAGATGGAGAGAAAAAGCTTTACATCTGGGGGCACCCCGAAACAGGCGGCAGTCCTGCCTCTGTACCCTTCTCTAACACTTCAAGGCCCGCAGCTCAAATTTTACCTCCCTGGTCCAGCCCTCCAGCCGAGGCCTCTGCAGAACCCCTACGGGAATCACACCTGTTGCCCCACGCGGAGCTGGGTTTCTTGTTGCTCTGGGACCCAAGCACCCGCGGGTGTTGTCGCTCAGAACTACCTTGGGAAGAGTACATATTCCCCTTTTACACGCTGGGAAACAGGCAGGCACTGATCTCTGCCTTAGCTCCACTGTCCCAGTTGTTGGGCTGGCGGGGAGCGGGAAGTACAAGATCAGAGCCCCAGACGGAGCAGACTGCCTAAGTGTTGGTGCATAGTCCCCATCCCTCCTGAGTAAACCACACCCCACCCTAGTGGAACCATCAAGGGCTCACAGTAGGTCCCTGGGTGTGGGAGAGCTGTCCTCAGTTCCAGTGCCCAGCTTGCTAGGTAGATAAGAGTGTTACCGAGTCCAAATTCATTCTCCTCAGTGCAGGACAGGCCAATAAGTTCAGAGACTAGGTGTTGGGGCATGGAATAGCAAGTTTTTGTAGACCTTGATGGCAAACTAATGTCCTGGAAAACCATCTCCCCAAGTCAGAATTCAGGCTCCTTTCCTACGTGCTTGGTTGTAGCAAACTTCTTGGTGTAGGAATTCTTTTTTGTTAGAATCCTTTGTTCTTGCAGCTATCTGCCTGGGTCATATCTCTGTAAACCTCCAACAAAACAAACGTTATTTTCTATTCTGCAACTTGTTATCTTTATATGAATGGAAAAGTGTTAAATATCCTTAAAAGTCAGAGCCTTCAGAATAGGCTCTCCTGTATATTTCAGGCTCTAGGCAACATTGTTTCACAAGCAAGATGAAGCCTAGGAGACAGAGCACAGGGTTAAAGTCAAAGGAAAAGATCTAGTATGGAGTCAGATTTGTTCTTTTCTATTACCCGGGCAGAAGGCACTTGAGGATTTAAACCCCTTTAAGTTAAAAATAAGTAAAAGTTTAAAGGAATTTACATACATAGGTGGGAATGTGCACAGCATATCTGGAAAAGCACACAAAGGATAGTAAACAGTGGCATCTCCAGGGACGGCTGGAAGAACAGGGGATGAGGGAAAACTTCTTTCACTTGTGTATTTTTGTGCTCTGTTTGAGATTTTTTTAACCATATGCATGTATTTCTTTTTCAGTTAAAAAAAATTGTAATGGAACAAAGGAGTAACTAGCACAGCAAATACAGCAGCCATAGAATCACTGTGCCATCACTTTTAATTTAAGCCAGGAAACATTTATTGACTCTCTCCTATGTGCCCAGTGCTGTTTTAAGACTTCTTTTATTATTTTTATTTTTATTTTTATTTTATAAAATAATAACATGCTATCCCTCACCCCTGCCCAGGGCTGGTGGAAAACCAACTGAGTTTTTCTTGAGTTGTTTTCCAAGGAGTAGAGATGAGTTATAAACAGGACACATCTTCCGTGCAAAACAGTCGGAGTGGTTTTCCAGCAGGCCAGACAGCTATGAAGGGTTTGCAATAGAGGCGCCCAGAGGCTGAGAGAGAAAGCCTCCAGGACCCTACAACAAGCTGCCCAAAGTGCCTTCTCCATGGCACTACTGAAATAGGAAAGAACAAATCTGACTCCATGTTAGATCTGTTCTTTTGAGTTTAACCCTGTGCCCTGTTTCCTAGGTTTAGTCTTGTTGGTTCTGCACCTTTTGTAAAACAATGTTGCCTAGAGCCTGAAATATACAGGAGACCCTATTCTCAAGGCTCTGACTTTAAAGGATATTAACACTTTTCCATTCATATAAAGATAACATGTTACAGAATAGAAAATAACATTTGTTTGTTGGAGGTTTACACGGATCTGACCCAGGCGAAGAGCTGCAAGAACAAAAGACTCTAACAACAAAGAATTCATAAACCAAGTTTGCAACAACCAAGCATTCCTGCTTCCCCTTTTTAATATAAAAAGAGCCTGAATTCTGACTTTGGGAGATGGTTTTCCAGGACATTAGACTTCCATCTTCTCAGCTGGGTTTCCAAATTAAAGTCGCTATTTCTTGCCCCAAAACCTGGTCTCCCGATTTATTGGCCTGTAATGCACGAGCAGAACAAGTCTGGACTTGGAAACACAAACATACATTGAAAGTACCCATTTGGTATATTAAATGACCTGCTTCCACTCGTCTTCCTGACGTTTTCTTCTCTTGACAACTCCTGCTATGTTTATGAAAACCCTGTCATGTGGACACATTTGCATCTCTAGCCACTACCCTTCCAGGTAAGAACTGATGCCAAGAAGTCAATGGAAGTTGCTAGAATGTATTACCTGGCCAGAAAAGAGCAGAATGTTGTTACTGGCTTATGTTCAGGAGCAGGCTGGGACACCTGACAAGATGTCATAAGTACGGATAGACAGCTGGGCACCAAAGGAGAAGCTTCTAAGCCTCCATGAGGGACTTGTTGGATAGGAAGGAAAAGTCCCAACCTATAGCTCTGATCCCACCACTAGCTTCCTGGGCGAGGCTGGACAAGTCACTTAAATTCTCTAGGCCCGTGCTGTCCACCATGGGAGCCACCAGCCACATTCAGGATTATGAAGTTATTCTGTAGCCAGACAGAATTATAAATACACATTTTATTGCAAAGGTACAGCAAGTATAATATTTAAAAACATTATTGGTTATCTTGCCCTAACGAGTTATTTTTGTATGTCTAGCTTCCTGTGGTTTGCAATGCCTGCGACTAATGATTCCCTTACAGTGAGTTATTTTGAAATTATAAGTTACTGGACACAGTACCCTCATATCACACTTGAAAAAAATTGATCCACATAAGCAAGGTGATCTGACTTAGTAGTTATGAGCAGGGGCTCTGGGGTCAGCCTGCCTGAGTATAAATTCTCACTCTGCCTCCAGGGGTTCTGTGTGAATCTTGGAAAAATTGTTGTTGTTGTTGTTGTTGTTGTTGTTGTTGTTGTTGTTGTTGTTGTTATTTGTGCCTCTTTTTCCTTCCCTTTTAAATAGCGAGGAATATGTAGACTCTATCTCGTACCGTGTTGCCAGGATTAAATGAGTAAACGTCTGTGCTGCCCACTTCCCTGGGTTTCAGCATTCTCCAGGCAATCAGTGTCAAACTCAGAGGCATTCTCCACTGTCTTCGTCAGTCTGGGATGCTGTAACAAATTACCATGGGCCGGGTGGCTTAAACAACCAGCATGTTCCTTAAGTTTTGGAGGCTGAGGTCAATGCATCTGGGAGATGATAGCCTTCATGTCTCGAAGATGGCTGTCTTCCCACTATCTTCATGGGCCAGAGAGAAGCAAGCAATCTGGGGCCCTTTATAAGGGCACTAATCCCATTCATGAGGGCTCTACTCTCATGACCTTATTTTATCCTAGTAATCACTTCCCAAAGGCCCCGCCTCCCAATACCATCACCCTGGGAGATGGGGTTTTGACATATGGATTTTGAGGGGATGCAAACATTCAGTCCACACATCGGCTAACTCTCCCCAACATGCAATCATCAAACCTGTAGCTAATTTCAAAGTAATGTTTATATCTCTCTGCCCATTTCCATTCCTGCATCCACTAACACTGAAGCACTGTTATATTTTATTCCTTATTTTTCTGGTAGAGATTTATTTGATTCCTCTACTCCAATGCTCTCCTCACACCAAACAGTCCTATTAACAGCCCTGCCAGGTAGGTCTTCCTTAAAACACCTTTCCACTGCACCTGGTTGTTTTTTAGGTGTAAATGTCAGAATCCTCTCCACACCCCAGCCTAGAACTTTAATCCCTTACACTACCGCTCACTATGTTATTTTTCTATTACCACTGTAACAAACTTCCATAAGCTTAACAGCTTAAACCAGCACAGATTTATCAGCTTATGGCTGTGGAGGTCAGAGATCCAACACAGTTCTCATTGAGCTAAATTCAAGTTGCCAGCAGGGTTCCTTCCTTCTAGAGGATCTAGAAGAGAATGTTTCCTCGTTTTTGTTTTTTTTTTCCAGTTTCCAGAGGTCACCCACCTTCCTTAGCTTGTGTCCCACGACTTCCTCCATTTTCATGGCCAGCAGCCTTTCTGAACACTGCTCCATGGCTACACCTCCCTCTGATTTTAAACTCAGCTGGGCTATGTCCTCCATTTTAAAGACCCCTGTGATTACATTGGGCCCACCTGGACAATCCAGGCTACTCACCCTATTGTCTCATCTCAGGATCCCCTTCTCCCCTCCCATTCAGGCATTATGTATGTGGCTGTGACACTCACCTTGTGTGACATTTCCTCCCATGAGCAATTTAAGGTTCAAGGCACTTATGAATGACTTTTTGTTTTTCTTCCTTAGTCTTTCTACCTTCAGTATGTGTGGTGAGATTATATGAATCCTTTTTATTTGTGGCCCTCCACTAAACTTTAATAATGTATCATGGGTTTAAAAGGCTAATAGAGAATTTAGAATACAGAAATCCTCTAAGATATTTCTCCTAATATATCTGTCATCCCTTTTGCCATGTACAGAAACATGTCACTGTTGGCTAACCTGTGGCAGGGGAGGAACATGATTCTGCCACCACACTCCCCTCATTCACACCAATTTGATGATCGGCTAACCAAGGATCTATGCTCCCCGCTTCAGCTCACTTCCTCCTCCTTTCCACTGACTATCCTGTTCCCACTGCTTCCTTCATTCACCACATCAGGATTTCATGACCACATTCTTCTCTAAATAAAATGGATATCTTGCATCTAATGTCTGATAACTGTTCTTATTGTATATGCACACATTGACCTACACATAACCCCACCCATCTGTTTATTTTCCTAGAATCTTCCAGAGGAATCAGTTCCATGATGATGATGATGATGATACTGACAGTGATGACAGGGGCCTCTCAAGGATTCTGACAAAGAGGGAATCAACAAAGGGAGGGAATCATTGCAAAATTGCCCCAGAAACAGGATTAAAAGTAAATAACTGCTAAAGTGTTTAATGGAATTGGCTAATATTTAACTATTTTTAAAACTTTGTAACACTGAATTTAAAATTTTAATGGGAATTTTCATTCACCCCTAACCAAGATTCAACTCTAGGACCAAAATCTAAGGATTTCTATCTTCTAACAAATTGTCCACTAGCCTTTTAAACACGTGATCCTTTAAAAAGGGTAAGTGCTGGGCTGAAAATAAGCAGGATTCATATAATCTCACCAGACACAGTGAATGTGGAAAGACCAAGGAAGAAAAACAAAAAGCCATTCATAATGTCTTGAAACTTACATTGCACACAGGAGAAAATGTTAGCCATGGTGAGTGTCACACCAACATGACGCCTGAGTGGGATGGGGAAGCTGATCTTCCTCATCAGACATTTATGCTGATTTGTTAGATGCCAACACAGTTTCCTCATTGGATTTGCTTCTAATAAGTATGGAAGAGTTTAGGCTCTACCAAGAGCAGACTAAACATTTTCCCCTGCTGTCAGGTCACTGGACTGAATGTCCCCACAAGAAGGATATGATTATGTTTCATAGGGAAGTCTTCCTGAGAAGTAATAGGCATTTCGAGGGCAGAACTGCAGGTTCGGGCATGGAGGGCTGGAGGAGGGCTAGAGGGGACACTGGAAAAACAGCAGGAGTGAGTTCAGATACTGCTGCTCAAGTCGCCAAAGTCAGCAGTGTTATCTCTAAGGATATGTCATTCTCCCAAAAGTTCCATGAGTGAAGGGGCCTGTGAACACTAAGCAGGTTTTTAAGACACAGCAGCACATAATTTGCATCACAACTCAATTACAGTATGTTTTCATATTTGGAAAATAATTAGCCCATTGTTCTTTGAAACTGCAGCAGTAGTAATAGAAATAAAAAAGACCTAGCCGTCTTGGAGACAACAATCAATAAACAATTCCAAATCTGCAGGATTCCTTGACAATATGCAAACAATGAGATAGACGTGTGCTGCAGATACCTCTTACTGCAGGGCTCACTCCTGCAAAGCATAGAACTAGTTTTCTCAGCAGACAGAGGGAACCAAGTCAAGATTCCTAATCTTGAGAGGTTTACTATATGGCAGGAAAGATCAGACAAGTGCATAAAGCCAAATATGAATAAATGTAATCAAATATTAAGAAATGTGAATGGAGCACAGATGAAAGAGGAATTACTTTCACCTAGGATCTAGAGAGACCTCTTCAGAAAATGTGGCTTTGGAGATGGCCAAAGACATGGGTGGAATTTTGGCAGAAGAGGATGTAAGGAATTTAAAAACTGATTCTAAAATTCACATGAAAATGCAAAGGATCCCAAATATCCAAAACAACTTTGAACAAGAAAAACAAATTTGGAAGACTTACACTATCTGATTTTCAGACTTTTTTTATAAAGCTACAGTAATCAGAAAGTATGGTGTTGGTGTAAAACAGGGAAGTAGAATAATGGAGCAGAATAGAAAGTTCAGAACTAAACGAACACTTATATAGACAATTGATTCTCAAAAGGTTGCAGTGGAGAAAAGGATCTTTTCTACAAGTAGTGCTGGAATTGTTAGATAGTGATATGCAAAAAAAAAAAAATGAACTTTGATCCACACCTCACAAAATATACAAAAATTAACTCTAAGTGGATCATAGATCTTAATAGGAAATCTAAAACTATAAAACAGCTAGGAGAAAAAGCATAGGCTTAAGCTTTATGATCTTGGGTTTGGCAAATATTTCTTTGCTATGACACCAAAAGTATAATCTATTTTAAAAAAAGTAACTGATAGAGTGAACTTTACAAAAATGAAGACTCTTCAAAGCTCTTCTAAACACTGCAAAGCAAATGAAAAGACAAGCCATAGACAGAAGCTATTTGCAAATCATATATCTGGTAAAGGTCTTTCTTTGTGTCTGATCCAGAATAAAAAGTTTTCAAAACTCAATAATAATGCAAACACCTGAATGAATGAATGAGGCCAGAAAACACACTTCAGTAAAGATATCCAGATGGATAATAAGCATATGAAAAGATGCTGATTAAAGATGCCATTAGTCATTAGAGAAATGCTTTTAAAAACCACAGTGAGATAGTAGTACACATACCTACTAGAATGTATACGATTAGAAAGACCGACCTTACAAAGTGCTGGCAAGGAAATAGAGCAACCAGAACTGATACACACCACGAGGAATTTACAATAGCACAACCATTTTGGAAAACTGTTTAACAGTTTCTTTAAAAATGGTAAACACCAATCTGCCATATAAGCCAGATATTCCTCATCTGATGCTTTAGAAAATAAAAGCATATGTCCATACAAAGACTTGTAACTAAATATTCACTTCAATATTATTTATAATAGCTCAAGTTGTAAACAACCCATGCATCCATCAAGAAGTAAATGAAGAAACAAAGGATGTTCTATCCAAACACTGCTCACAATAAACTATTCAGGAAAAACTCAGCACTAAGCAATACTCTGCTATAAGAAAAATAAGCTATTAATACAGGAACACAGATGACTCTGAAAATAATTACACTGAATGAAAGAAGTCAGACAACATAGAGTAGATACTGCATGAATCCATTCATACAACGATCTTGAAAATGCAAACCAGTATGTTGTGATAGAAAGCAGATCAATGGTTTCCAGGGGAATAGATGGGGAGGGAGGGAGGGACAACAAAATGCAGGAGAAGAGTTTTGTGGGTGATGGGTATGTTCACTGTCTTGAATGTGGTCATGGTTTCTTGGGGATACACTTATGTCAAAATGTATTAAGTTGTACACTTTAAATGTGTGAAAATTATTTTGCCAAGTATACCTCAAAGCTGTCTTAAGAAAAACGGCACTTCTGTCCTGACACAACTCAGGGCCTGATTGGAGTGAGATGATCAGTCCCTCACCCTGTCTGCCTAACGGGAAGGTAGAAAACCTCTTACGGAAGATAAGATATGGATTTTTCATTTGCAATGTCTGCCATGTAATAAAGAATTTCTAGACATGCAACATGTCAAGACTATATGATGGATAAAATGAGAATAAGAAATATTAGACAAAGGATGCAAACCCCAGGTGATGTAGGCATCAGAGTTAAAAATAAAGGCTATAAAATACTTTTAACACATTCAAGAAAATAAGGAAATGATGGGAGAATATATAACAGGGTCAAGACTTTCACCAGAGAAATATACTGGAATGTATTTTTAAGAAAAATCAAACAGATACTCTAGAACTGAAGCTTTCAGCTCTGGAAACAGGTAAACAGAGCTAATTAGGATCCCTTTTAAGTAAAACTTTCAGTAATGCCGGATAAAATACAACAAAAGTAACACAGAGCTAACTATGGAAAGAGAAGTTCCCAGGTGACAATACAAAGAGGACACTTAACGCCAAAATGGTAATCTTGTGAGCTGATGCCACCGCACCCTGGAGGGAAGGGGTTTTCATCTGCACATAAATAGGGATACAATGTCCATTTAGGAAACAGGGTCCATACCAGATGTAGAAGAGTCTTCCTTTATAGAAACCTCTGCATAAGACGTATTGGAAGACTTGCCTCTTCACTGAAAGGGAGACTCAAAGTTCTCCACATGTGCACACAGGAAAGGGGTGTAACAACCGGTTCTCTAGGGAAAAACAAAGTCTCCCTTAAAAAAATCTAATCTCCACGCCCCTGCTTTATATGAATGTGGAATCCAAATTGATACTCCACTGAAGATTCCGGAATTCCCAAACCAAAAATATAATAATTCAAGGTTGATCATATCACCTGGAGCCTTAGGATAAGCAACACAAAATTGTTCTCTAGGGAAACTTTAAAAACCAAGATGTAAGGGACAATCATAGGAAAAAATATGTACTCACTATAGAGAAGCTCCCACAACTCTACACACACACAGACACACAACTAAAAACAGAAGGAAATCAGTGCCACTGGGAAGAAAGATCTAACCGTAAAACACAAGATGATTAATATTCCAGAGCCTAAAATTATGAAACAATCTAAGAGAGAGCATAAAAGAAGTATGACTGAATCATTAAAAGATAAAATGAATCTTATATAACATAATGAACAATCAGGACATCATGAAAAAGAAAACAGATCAATTTTTTAAAGAACCAAACAGAACTTATGGAAATAAAACACAGATATCATTTGGTATATAAAATTCAATGAATGGGTTAAGTAACATTTTAATCTTCAATATCTAGGGTGTTCATTAAAATTCAACAGTAATCTCTAAAGTAATTGTTTAAAAAGAGAATAAAAATAAAGAAGTCAAAATGAAGAACGCAAAATAGGCCGGTCACTATTCTAAGTTCTTCATCTATTTTATCACTTAATGCTCACAGTCTTTGAGGCGGATAGTACCACTTTTTGTACATGAAGAAAGTGAGTCTCAAAGGGATTACATATACTGGTTACATGGTTAGCAAGGGAGGGAACCAAGCCCGGATAGGCTGTCTCTAGACGCCATGCTCTTAACCATGACTGCAAGGTATATAACAGGCAGGAGAAAAGCAGAGCAAAGCAAATAGAAATCACAAAACAAGATGCCAGAAATAAAACATCATCACTAATCACAATGTATTTAGATGAAATATATAATGAGTTGAAAGATTTACAGATTTTATTTGTTTACCTGAGACAAAGCAGAATTAAAACTTAAAACTGGTTGAAAGCTTAGAAGAATAACAGAAAGAAGTCAAAAGTTAGAGCCAGAAAAAGAGACACCTGAGAAATACTAATCAATGGAAAGAGAATCACTCAAGCCTCCCTCAGGTTCATAGGTACCTGAAACCCACCTTGGCCTGACACTTACCAGCTCTGTGCCTGAGCGAAACTCTCAGTCCCCCGGAATCTTCGTTCACTCACCTGTGAATGTAAGGAACGATCCCTCCTTCCATCCGGCCAATTTGTATTGACTGCTGTGCCACGGGTACAGGTCAAGCCACCTGAGGTCCGTCAGTGAACAAATAAGGATCCTTGTCCCTGTAGGACTGAGGAGGAGCAGAACATAAACTACAGTCTTGACAGTCATGTGAAATATATGGTATTCTAGAAGGTGATAGAAATAATATGATCAGGGAGAGGGGGTTTCTGGGGCAGAGACAAGGGGAAGGCAGTTTCCAGGTTAAAATGAGATGGCCAGAGCTGGGCTCACTGAGGACCTTGAGAACGCGGTGCTAGTTGCTGAGCTCCCTCTAACACAGCACCGCACACTGGGTGACATGAACCACAGAGGCTCACTGTCTCACAGCCCTGGGGGCGGGGAGTCTGCAGGCAGGGTGTCAGCAGGGCAGGCTCCTCCTGAGGGCTGGGAGGGAGAGGCTGGTCCAGGCCTCTCTCCTTGGCTTGGAGACGACCGTCTTCTCTCCACATCTCATCACGTCATCTCCCATGTACACGTGTCTCTCTGTCCACATTGCCCCTATTTATCCGGACACAAGTCATACTGGATTAGGGCCCAACTTAATGACCTCTTCTTAACCAATGACATCTGCAACAACCCTATTTCCAAGTGGGGTCATGTTCTGTAGTCCTGGGGTTCAGGACTTCAGCATATGAGTTGGACAGAGACCGGCCAGGGCAACAGGCCTGTGGGTGCATGTCTGATATTCCCAAGGGACAGCAGGGAGGCCAGTGTGGCTGGAGCGGAGTGAGCCAGGGAGAAAACCGGAGATGAGCTCAGCTTCGGGAGGGGGAGGAAAGCTGTAAGGTCACCATAAGGACACTCGCTTCTTCACTGAGTGAAATGAGAAGCCATTGCAGGATTTTGAACAGAGAAGATCACACCCAGGGTCTCAATCATGCCTGACTTAGGTGTTGAGGATGAAAATACTTAGGCTTTTGAGCTGATAATAGTTAGACTACATGTTGGACTTTGAGTTGATGGTGTAGTAAATGAGACTCTGGAGGGTGTTGGGATGAGGTGGATGCATTTTTCATGTGGGATGGACAAGAACCAGTGGGGCCAAAGGGAAGAACTCGGTAGAATAATGGCCCCCAATATGTCCACGGTCTGATCCCTAGAACCTAGGAATGTCACTGTGCATGGCAAAAGGGACTCTGCAGGTGTGACTGTCAAGGACCTTGGGATGGCAGATCACTGTGGGAAGCAAACGTCATCACGGAGGTCCTTAGAGGAGAGAGGCAGATTGGTCAGAGACAGAGATGTGATGTGGCAGCAGAAGTCACAGTGACACAGGGCCCTGGGCCAAGGAGTGTGAGCACCTCTGCAAGCTGGGAAAGGTAGTAAGATGAATCCCTCCCAAGAGCCTCAGTGTGGAACGTAGCCTTGGCCACACGTTGGTTTTAGCCCACTGACATTGACTTTGCATTTCTGCACCCTAGAACAGTGAGACAATGGATGTGTGTTACTTTAAGCCACTGAGTCTGTGGTCCTTAGTTACAACAGCAATAGGAAAAGAGCTCAGGAAGCAACATGAACATGAACCCCAGGCTGCCTGCTGTGCCGGCAGGAAGTCCTTTGTCTCTGATCCTGGGGGAGTGTCCTGTGTTCTGGCAGCATCCACAGACTACCTCATGCTAACCTGGCAGCTTGCAGGGGGTCAAATCTTAACCCTGCACAGTTCTTGATATTTAGTTAATAAAAAAGATGGTGTCATCATGGGTATTTTTCCATCTTTTAAATACACTTCAGTCTTCTAATTGAGAGACTGTGTAAATAGTTTTCAATCTTAATAATAAATAACTGTGGTATTATTTGGTTAATTAAATAATGAATAATAATATTCACATTAGTAAAAGTTATTAAAGTCAACATTTTTCAATGAAAATATCAAATTTCTTTTTGCATGAACATGTATTAACTACAAGAAATGTTCCATGCTTTCTTCTACGATTTAGTGTTAGAGTCTTAAAGAATAATATTTTCCTCAAAAGATATTATGGCGAGGGGATTTCTTTTGGTGGTACAGTTCCTACATAAAGTCTGCTGCATGGCTCAGGCCACTGGGAACCTAGAGATGATAGAAATAAGGAGGCATTATAAACACAACATTTTTAAAGGAATTAAAAAACTGGATGAGTGAAAACAAAGAATCAGAGAATATTCTGGTGAAATAAAAGTATTTTTCAGCTTAAGCAAGACACTGGGTGAATAAATCTAAAATGAAAAAACCACCCAGAGATTAGCAGCGAGTCATGCATGCAGTGTGACTGATCAAAACCAAGTTGTTTCCAAACCAGTGTGTAGGCTTGATGCCTTCATTAATCAAGTCTGTGTGGCACCAGGCCACCTCGAATAAATGTTGATGAGGTATTTATAAGCTCTTCACCATCCCAGCTCAAAGCCCACACATGAGCTACACGACCATCACCTACACATCTGCAAAACACCCATCATGGTGAATAGCACTTTTCTTGCTCAGTAGCCGGTGGCAGGGCACTGTGAGCAGACAGAGATACAGGGACGCAGAGAAACAGAGGCACCTCACCTCACTCAGCTGATAACCTTCCGTGCATTCCTGGGGACAGGATTGTCATAAAATGCACCATGGATTGATCCTCCTCCTAGGAAAGGAACGGTAGGGCTGTCCTCAGGTTGGAGCAAGGGTGGCCGGAGGATCTCAGAAGAGCTGTTTCAGCACAACCAATAGAAATGATGGCCACCGTGACCACGAGAGACGTCCCCTGCCATCTCGGTAGGCTCTTGGGCTCCTGACAAAAGCTGGGCTCAGTAAAGGGTTGGGTAGAAGGCACAGGCCTAAGGGATGCCCCAGCAAGAGACAGGAGGTAGGGCCTGGTTTATACTGCTCTGGGTGTATCCCAGCCTCATCCGAATACGAAATCAGAAATTTGCAAAACAGCAGAGCTGGGATGGATCACCTACTCCAGACTCCTCTCCTTACAGTTAAAAGGGTGGCAGCCCTGAGAGGCAAAGCAACGTGCTAAAGGCAGAGCATGGATGTGGCAGCGCCAGATGAAATGCACCGTGCCAATCCCCATTCAAGGCCGCTAACACTGAGTATGGGGCCAAGGTTTCCAACTAGGAGAATGAGACAATGTAAATACTTTGTTCCCCCCAAAACCCCAAATGTTTTTAAAGGCACAAAACTCACCTTAACTAGCTCTCTTCTGAGGGGGTGCTCTTCTGTCTCCGTCTTTCTGTCTGTCTCCATTTCTCTCTCTCAGACACAAACACATACAATTTTGTGAAAGGGGAATTCCTGCCATACAAAGACAAACTTCACATCTTCAGAAAGACACTTGACAAAGCACGTTTCTCAATTCAAGTCTATGTGTGAGGTCTGAGCAACTGGCTTATCTTCTAGAACAATTGGTGGTTCCAAAATCAGGAGATCATCTTCCCCAAAGGAAGAGTTCTGGTCCGTATTGATGAAGTTGGGGATGTCACATTTCATGAGCCCGTTCGCCTCCTCCTCTGGCCACCTGCTGCATCTGATGGCTTCCTGGAGCTGAATATCTCTGTCAAGGGCTATGGTTGGGATAGCAAATTTGGCCTTGTCCAAGTGGCCCACATGATTGATGTAGCAGTGAAAGAGGGACCTAGATTCGTCATTGCCCTGCCAGAGAACACCTTGGGCACCAGCGGTCTTCCAAAGTCTGACACAAAGCTGTTCAGACTGAATCTCTTCTCGGGAGACTCTGCATTGCTATAAAGAAAACCAAAATAAAAGATCACTCACACTCTAGCTCGGTGACCTGAAGAATCATAGTTTTTGCCATCTACTGAGTGCAAGTCCCTGCACAGAGCATGCTGACAAGCACTGGAAATGAGAGACATCACTTCTGAACACATACAATTAAACCCAAGGCAAAAGTCTCAAGTGAGGGACCTTGGACCAACCTGAAAAGACATCGTTCCCTGAGAATCCTCAGTATTGCTGAATCGCACACCAGTGTTTCTCATTGGGACACTCAGATCATCTTCATCAGAATTAGTTAAAGTGCTTCTTAAAATGCAGAATTCTGAGGTGCAGACCCTCAGCGTCTCCAGAGTTTGGGACCTGTAGTCTGTATTTTTAGAGCAGCCAAGATCACTGAACACGCTCAGGTTTAGCACCGCGGTCTACATCGGGTCACCTGAGCATCGACAATGCTGTCTCACATGGTGGCGTGTTGCCTTGTGTGTCACGGTTCTGTCCTACCCACGAGACTCCCCTGATTCTCAGAACTGTCAGTGCTGCCCCATTGGGCAAAAAATACCACCATTTCACAATGCATACACAGGGCGCCCGACTGACAGATACAATCAGTGATGGGAGAGGGGACAAAATTCATGTTCCTGATCCCTTGTTTCACTTACTATGGGACAAATGATCAATTCAAGGGTAATAAATCAGTGAATGAGTGAATAACATGACTCTCGTTAGTCCCAAGAGTGCCTGGAAGAGTGAGCCTGGGCATACTGAGGACCATAACAGCCCATCTACTTAATTGCCATCCTTCCCAGATTTGTGTAAAGGTTACTTCCACCCAGGCAGTGACCCCTGAAGGGCAAGAATCATGTCTGAACACACTCTCAAATCCAGAACAGAACCTGACAACAATTAGGCTCTGGAGTCTGTGTTTAGCGAGTGTGGAATCTCAGTGATTCCAGCTCTTAGACCTTGCCTTCCCATCCCACCCCTCACGATATGGACCTTATGACCAGCTCTCCCGGGGCTGGGGCCACGGAACCCATTTACAGGACTGGAAGAATCTGATCATGTAAACCAAGCCCCAGAATATCATCAAGAGTCACCTGCATTTCAGGGATCAGTAATCCCAGAAGCTTTGCAGTTCAGGCAGCTGAGGGATTTTTATATCAGTTCTGTCTTCTACTGTGACTGCCTGGGTGACATCAGACAAGGAATTCTCAAAAGCCTGAGCTTTTCCTTTCAGGAATAATCTACTTAACAAATCTCATTGACCATTTAACAAATGTGATCTGAAGATCAATGATTTACACAGGAGTACAACATTCATTAGGTCGTGGATTTTGAATCCGAGAAAAATCATTTGAGAAAGATTGACAGAATGTAGCTTTAATGCAAATTTAAGTATTCTTACCTTTCAGCAAATCATCTTCTTCCCCTACTTATCACTTCATCCAAGTTTAAAAGATGTTTGAGAACAGGGATGATTGTGCCAGGAATCTGTGACCCAATAACCTAAAATGTCACCTAGGAAAAAAAGGGGAGTGACACATTTTTAAAAAGTATGGTGAGGACAGCAGGGCCACCCCCCAACTCCACACTAAGGAGCTCTGAGTAATAGCTTTCCTGCCTGCCTTGGGCATCAGCTGATGTGAAAACCCACCTAGAAACCACACTGTCCAGCAGCTCTTCCTTAACATAGGCTACACATTCTCAGAATTAAGAATTGGGTCCAGTAACCCCTTCGCTGAAGAATAAAGACAAATGAGAACAATAGAGTTCTGCCCCTCCCCAGGGGAGAGCCCAGACCTTGGGCTGCATGCACTTCGCCCACCTCCCAGGAGAAGGAAATACTGGAGAAGGACGTCCTGCGAAAACTAGGGCAGCAAAGGTAGAGATGGGAACAAATAGACCAGCTGGCCTGGGACAGCCCCCTCCGTCGCTGCCTTGGCAGCTGCCTCTGCCCCCTCAGCACATCCTGCCCACCTCAGGTGGCTAAGCTGTCAGGGAAACTGTGCTTTGCAACCTGGGGCAACAGAGGCTGCCCCCAGGCCAAGCTGCTGGGGAGATGGGAGCTAAACCACCAGCTCCCAAGCGGCAGGCTCCATACCTTCGACATCACCCCGCCACCCCCGCACCTTAACGCACCCCCGGGGCAATATGACCCTGAGAAGTGTGACCTGGGAACGAGGGGCGGCAGAGGCCGCCCCCATGTCAGGCCTCCAGAGAGATGGGAGGTTATCCTCCAGCTCACAATAGGCAGCACCCCTCTCCTCCCCACCCCCTGATCTCACCGCGCCCACCTCCCAGGAGCAACCTGACCTGGTGTGGTGTGTCAGACGAATCTTGGGCGGGAGAGGCCGTCCCCAGGCCAGGTCAGGGGAAAGGAGAAGAAGTGGCCCCATTAGGAAGCTGCGACGGCCGGCTGCCCCTGCCCCTCGACCTCATCGCGTCCGCCTCCCAGGAGCAAGCTGACCTGGAGACGGGCATCCAGCTTCTTGGGCAGCAGAGGACACCCCCAGGATTGGCCGCGGGGAAGAGGGGAGCAAATTGACAAGCTCCGCGCTGCAGGTCCTCTACCTCCGCCTTTGCCACCCTCGCACCTTAAAGGCACCGCCCAGGGCGACCCTTCCCAGCAGGCTGAATGGGACAGGTGTGTCTGGTGATCTAGGGCAGGAGAGACGACTCCCACACCAGGCCATCAGGGAGACAGGAGCCAATCCACCAACTCCCCAAGGCATCCCCATCCCCCCGCATCAGCCACCGCTCCTGCCCCCTGACCTCTCGGTGGCCGCCTCTAGGGAGCAGGCTGACCTGGAGATGGACGTCCGGTGAACTTGGGGCAACAGTGACCGCCCCCAGAGCAAACCATGAGGGGAAATGGGAGCAAATGGACCAGCTTCATGGGAAAACCCACCGCTGCTGCCACCACCCCCAACGTACCACGCCAGCCTCCCGGGGTCAGGCCGACTAGGATACACGTGTCCCGTAACCCAGGGCAACAGAGACCGCCCCCAGGACAAGCCGCGGGGAAGATGGGAGCAAATGGGCCAGCTTCCCAGCTGCAGGCCCCCGAACCCCGCCACCCCTGCACCCTGACTACCCTGCCTCCCGCCCCCAGTTAGCTAAGTGGGACAGGGGTGTCCCGGGACCTGGGGCAGCAGAGGCCGTTTGCAGGCCATGCGGTGCAGACATGGAGCTAATACACAAGCTACCCCGGGGCAGCCACCCTATCCCCGCAGCCACCACCTTACCAGCTCCCTGACCGCACCGCACCCATCTCCCAGGAGCAAGCTTACCTGGAGTCGGACCTCAGGGAAATCTCCGGCGGCAGAGGTCGCCCACAGGCCAGGCCGCGGGGGAGAGAAGAAATGGAGCAGCTCCCTGGAAAGGACCCCCTCCCCCTGGCGCCGCTGCTCCCACCTCCCAGGACCAAGCTCACCTGGAGACCGGCGTCCCGCCTCTAGGGCAGCGGAGGCCGCCCCCAGGCTCCGCCGCGGGGGAGTGCGGAGAGAATTGACCGGCTCCCCCGCGGCAGCCCCCCTACCCCCGTGGTCCCCGCACATTAACGGCACCGCCTCCACTCCCCACTCAGCAAGCTGAGTGGGACAGGTGTGTCCGGCGACCTGGGGCAGCAGAGGCTGCTCCCAGGCCCGGCAGCCGGGAGAAGGCAGCTATTCCACCAGTTCGCCAGGGGCAGCCCCGCTCCGCCCCCCTACCGCTGCCGCCGCCTGCTGACCTAACCGCCCCACCTCCCAGGAGCAAGCTTACTTGGAGTCCAACATCTGGCGAATCTCCGGCGGCCAAGGCACCCCCAGGCCAGGCTGCAGGGAAGAGAAGAAATCGACCGGCTTGCCCGGGCAGCCTCCCACCCGCCGCCGCCTCCGCTTCCGCCGCCCCAAACCATTGCACTAGCCTCCCGTGGTCAGGCTGACTGCGAGGATGTGCACTTGCCTGAGCACCTCCCTGCACCCCTACACTCCCTGTACCTCTGCACCCCTGACACTCCCTGCACTGCCTGCACCCCCACAACCCCTGAACTGCCTTCACCCTCCACAGCCCCTGCACCCCTGCCACCACTTACACCTTTGCACTGCTTACAGTCCTGCACCCCTGTATGTCCCACACACCACCTCTTGGGCCTGTGGCAGAGTCTCTGCTGTTAGACCAATGCACATGAACTCACATATTTGCCAGTATATGATGCATCAGTGGACGTCTGGGGTTGGCTGCAGGAAGGTACATGTTCCCGGTCACTAGCCTGGGCCACTAGAGTGATCTCTGTGAGGTCACCCAGGACGGGCTCAGAGATGCTGTTCTCTGGGAAGAGAGGAGTAGAAACCGGTCTTGAGGGCAGAGCTGTGCTCACCAGGCCGTTCACGCTTCATGTTTTACACAGGGCTTCGGAGAAGTGAAATGGATCCGGCTAAGTAAGACCTGCCTGCTATGCACCCACCTCAGTCCTGGGCTCTGAGGCAGACCAACTGGCTCCCACCGTCAAGACACCTGAATGGGCACCTGAATGGTCCCTTTGAGGCATCCCATCAGTTCTCAGGAAGAAGTCTATCTGCTTCCACCCCATGGCCCTCCCTCCCACTGTGCTGGCCTCAGGAAGGTTCCTTATTTGGGGAAGGCAGCCCACCCCCTACCCCACCCCTCACCTTTCTCTAACCCAGGCTGGTGTTTCTCTGCCCTTCAGAGTCTGGAAAGCCATTCCTCTTCAGTTATGTCCCTTCTGAAATGGACTTGCTTCCACTCAATTCTAGGTGAGGATGCACCATGGAATGCACTGGGTAAGAGAACCAAAATAAATAGTTTTTTCTGTGAGGTTTTCTGTTTATCTACTGGGATGGGCTGTGTGTAGTTTGCTACAGCCATTGGTGTGAGAGGCTAAAGCTGCCTGTGTGTCCTTGTTTTCATCCGCCCGCTGTCTTTGGGTTTTCCCTAGACACTCCTGAGACATTAACTTCTTTTAATTTTATTCCTGTTATTACACAGAGGCCCTACTGACATGGAGGTAAGGTGTTGGGGTAGCGGAACAGAGCAGGGCATCTATACTCCTGTGATTAGTTCTCATTGAGCCTGTGCCCTGAGCTGTGACCTCCACAAGTGTGTCTCTTTCCCCCACCCCAATTTGGGTGACACAGAAGGTATTTCCCTTCCCCCAGGTAGGTTAGGCTCTGGTAAAATATTTTCTCATTAAACAAAACAAAACCAAACTAAACACAAACCCCCACAATGGAAGAGAATGTTCTGGGTGTATTTCAATAGAGCTATTATTTCCTTTCCTGGCAGGAAGCATGAGGAGTTTTCCTATGATTTTCACTCTGAGAACAGGGCACGGTCCTGGAGGTAAAATGCATGAAAAAGAGCATGGGGCCCCTCTGACTGGCCCCCTGGAGTTGTCACACTCAGGTTTCCCCTCGCTGAGCCTCCAGCTGGCCTCAGGGACCTGTTAAATCTGCCTGCCCCCGGGGTTCTTACAAAAGCGGGTTCTGCCCTGGGAGCTGTGACTCTCCAAGCCTGCCTGGCCTGCCTC
>NW_022587774.1:0-59694 GCF_009834535.1 Camelus ferus
AATGAACAGAAACTTTGTTTTCTCAACAAGCTAGTTGAAGGACGGCTTTTACATACACATATTTCTCAGAACTGAGCATGTGGAGAGACATTCGTTCATCTAGCAGAAAGGGAACGGGTTGAAGAAGAAACTTTTACTCTGGTTTCTCAGTCTGTTTCCTAGTGCCGGTTTGAAGTTCCTGCAGTTTTCAGTGTAAAAACCGAGTTGGAGCTAGTACCACCCCATATACATGTATGGAGTGGAGATTGCAAGTGAAAAGAAAGTTTGTGTTCCAAAGAAGCTAGTTGAAGGACGGCTTTCACACACATTTTCACTCAGAACTGAGCATGTGGAGAGACGTTGTTGAACTAGCACACAGAGAAACGGGTTGCAGGAGAAACTTTTTCTCTGGTTTCTCAGTCTGTTTACTAGTGCCGGTTTGAAGTTCTTGCAGCAGTTTTAACTGTAAGACCGATTTGGAGCTAGTACCTCCCCATATATATGTATGGAGTGGAGTATGCTACTGAAAAAAACTTTGTGTTCCCAACAAGCAAGCTGAAGCACGGCTTTCACACACACTTATCTCTCAGAACTGAGCATGTGGAGAGACGTTCGTTCATCTAGCACAAAGGGAACGGGTTGCAGTAGAAATTTTTCTCTGGTTTCTCAGTCTGTTTCCTAGTGCCGGTTTGAAGTTTTGCAGTTTTCACTGTAAACCCGAGTTGGAGCTAGTACCTCCCCATATATATGTATGGAGTGAGTTTGCAACTGAAAAGAAACTTTGTGTTCCCAACAATCTAGGTGAAGCACGGCTTTAACACACACTTATCTCTCAGAACTGAGCATGTGGAGAGACGTTCGTTCATGTAGCATAAAGGGAACGGGTTTGCAGGAGAAACTTTTACTCTGGTTTCTCCGTCTGTTTCCTAGTGCCGCGTTTGAATTTCCTGCAGTTTTCACTGTAAACCGATTTGCAGTTCGTACATACCCATATATATGTATGGATTGGAGTTTGCAAATGAAAAGAAACTTTGTGTTCCCAACAAGCTAGTTGAAGGGCGGCTTTCACATACACATATCTCTCAGATCTGAGCATGTGGAGAGGACATCGTTCATCTAGCACAAATGGAACGGTTTGCAGGAGAAACTTTTACTCTGGTTTTTCAGTCTGTTTCCTAGTGCCGGTTTTAAGTTCCTGCAGTTTTCATTGTAAAACCGAGTTGGAGTTGGTACCTACCTATATATATGTATGGAGTGGAGTTTGCAACTGAAAAGGAACTTTGTGTTCCCAACAAGCTAGGTGAAGGACGGCTTTCAACACCCAATTATCTCTCAGAACTGTGCATGTGGAGAGGACGTTCGTTCATCTAGCACAAAGGGAACGGGTTGAAGGGGAAACATTTACTCTGGTTTATCAGTCTGTTTCCTATTGCCGGTTTGAAGTTCCTGCAGTTTTCACTGTAAAACAGAATTGGAGCTAGTACCTCCCCATATATATGTATGCAGGGGAGTTTGCAAATGAAAAGGAACTTTGTGTTCCCAAGAAGCTAGTTGAAGTACGGCTCTCACATACACATATCTCTCAGAACTGAGCATGTGGAGAGACATTCGTTCATCTAGCAAAAATGGAACGGGTTGAAGGAGAAACTTTTACTCTAGTTTCTCAGTCTGTTTCCTAGTGCCGGTTTGAATTTCCTGAAGTTTTCACTGTAAAACCGAGTTGGAGCTAGTACCTACCCATATATATGTATGGAGTGGAGTTTGCAAATGAACATAAACTTTGTGTTCCCAAGAAGCTAGTTGAAGGACGGCTTTCACATACACATATCTCTCAGAACTGAGCATGTGGAGAGACATTCGTTCATCTAGCACAAAGGAACGGGTTGAAGGAGAAACTTTTACTCTGGTTTCTCAGTCTGTTTCCTAGTGCCGGTTTGAAGTTCCTGCAGTTTTTAGTGTAAAACCGAGTTGGAGCTTGTACCTCCCCATATATATGTATGGAGTGGAGTTTGCAACTGAAAAGTAACTATGTGTTCACATCAAGCTAGGTGAAGGACGGCTTTCACACACACTTATGTCTGAGAACTGAGCAGGTGGAGAGACGTTCGTTCATCTAGCACAAAGGGAACAGGTTGCAGGAGAAAGGTTTACAGTGGTTTCTCAGTCTGTTTCCTAGTGCCGGTTTGAAGTTCCTGCAATTTTCACTGTAAAACCAAGTTGGAGCTAGTACCTCCCCATATATATGTGTGGAGTGGGGTTTGCAAATGAAAAGGAACTTTGTGTTCCCAAAAAGCTAGTAGAAGGACGGCTTTTCACATACACATATCTCTCAGAACTGAGCATGTGGAGAGACATTCGTTCATCTAGCATAAAGGGAACGGGTTGCAGGAGAAATTTTACTCTGCTTTCTCAGTCTGTTTCCTAGTGCCGGTTAGAAGTTCCTGCAGTATTCAGTGTAAAACCGAGTTGGAGCTAGGACCTCACCATATATATGTATGGAGTGGAGTTTGCAAATGAAAAGAAACTTTGTGTTCCCAACAAGCTAGATGAAGGACGGCTTTCACACACACTTATCTCTCAGAACTGAGCTTGTGGAGAGACGTTCGTTCATCTAGCGCAAAATGAACGGGTTGCAGAAGAAACTTTTACTCTGGTTTCTCAGTCTGTTTCCTAGTGCCGGTTAGAAGTTCCTGCATTTTTCACTGTAAACCGAGTTGGAGCTACACCTACCTATATATATGTATGGAGTGGAGTTTACAACTGAGAAGAAACTTTATGTTCCCAACAAGATAGTTGAAGGACGGCTTTCACACACAATTATCTCTCAGAACTGAGCATGTGGAGAGACGTTCGTTCATCTAGCGCAAAAGGAATTTGTTGCTGTAGAACACTAACTCTGGTTTCTCAGTCTTTTTCGTAGTGCCGTTTTCAAATTCATGCAGTTTTCACTGTAAAACCGAGTTGTTGCTAGTACCTCCCCATATATATGTATGGATTGGAGTTTGCAATTGAAAAGGAACCTTGTGTTCCCAACAAGCTAGGTGAAGGATGGCTTTCACACACACTTATGTCTCAGAACTGAGCATGTGGAGAGACGTTCGTTCATCTAGCACAAAGGGAACGGGTTTGCAGGAGAAACTTCTACTCTGGTTTCTCAGTCTGTTTCCTAGTGCCGGTTTGAAGTTCCTGCACTTTTTACTGTAAAACCGAGTAGGAGCTAGTACCTCCCCATATATATATATATTGAGTGGAGTTTGCAACTGAAAAGGAACTTTGTGTTCCCAACAAGCTAGGTGAAGAACAGCTTTCACACACAATTATCTCTCAGAACTTAGCATGTGGAGAGACGTCCGTTCATCTAGCAAAAGTGAATGGATTGCAGGAGAAACTTCTACTCTGGTTTCTCAGTCTGTTTCCTAGTGCCGGTTTGACGTTCCTGCAGTTTTCACTGTAAAACCGAGTTGGAGCTTGTACATACCCATATATATGTATGGAGTGGAGTTTGCAAATGAAAAGAAACTTTGTTTTCCCAACAAGCTAGTTGAAGGACGGCTTTCACATACACATATCTCTCAGAACTGAGCATGTGGAGAGACATTCGTTCATATAGCAGAAAGGGAACGGTTTGAAGGAGAAACTTTTACTCTGGTTTCTCAGTCTGTTTCCTAGTCCCGGTTTGAAGTTCCTGCAGTTTTCAGTGTAAAACCGAGTTGGAGCTAGTACCTCCTCATATATATGTATGGAGTGGATTTGGAAAATGAAAAGAAACTTTGTGTTCCCAACAAGCTAGTTGAAGGACGGCTTTCACATTCAATTATCTCTCAGAACTGAGCATGTGGAGAGACATTCGTTCATCTAGCACAAAGGGAACGGGTTGAAGGAGAAACTTATTCTCTGGTTTCTCAGTCTGTTTTGTAGTGCCGGTTTGAAGTTCCTGCAGTTTTCACTGTAAAACCGAGTTGGAGCTAGTACCTACCCATATATATATGTTGGAGTGGAGTTTGCAACTGAAAAGAAACTTTGTGTTCCCAAAAAACTAGTTGAAGGACGGCTTTCACATACACATATCTGTCAGAACTGAGCATGTGGAGAGACATTCGTTCATCTAGCACAAAGGAACGGGTTGCAGGAGAAACTTTTACTCTGGTTTCTCAGTCTGTTTCCTAGTGCCTGTTTGAAGTTCCTGCAATTTTCACTGTAAAACCGAGTTGGAGCTAGTACCTCCTCTTATATATGTATGGAGTGGAGTTTGCAAATGAAAAGAAACTTTGTGTTCCCAACAAGCTAGTTGAAGGACGGCTTTCACATACACATATCTCTCAGAACTGAGCATGTGGAGAGACATTCGTTCATCTAGCAGAAATGGAACGGGTTGCAGGAGAAACTTTTACTCTGGTTTCTCAGTCTGTTTCCTACTGCCGGTTTGAAGATCCTGCAGTTTTCAGTGTAAAACCGAGTTGGAGCTAGTACCTCCCCATATATATGTATGGAGTGGAGTTTGCAACTGAAAAGTAACTATGTGTTCCCATCAATCTAGGTGAAGGACGGCTTTCACACCCACTTATCTCTGAGAAATGAGCATGTGGAGAGAGGTTCGTTCATCTAGTACAAAGGGAACGGTTTGCAGGAAAAAGGTTTACTGTGGTTTCTCAGTCTGTTTCCTAGTGCTGGTTTGAATTTCCTGCAGATTCCACTGTAAAACCGAGTTGGAGCTAGTACATCCCCATATATATGTATGGAGTGGAGATTGCAAGTGAAAAGGAACTTTGTGTTCCAAAGAAGCTAGGTGAAGGAAGGCTTTCACAGACACTTATCTCTCAGAACTGAGCATGTGGATAGAATTTAGTTAATCTTGCACAAGGGAACTGGTTGAAGTAGTAACTTTTACTCTTGTTTCTCTGTATCTTTCCTAGTGCCGGTATGAAGTTCCTGCATTTTTCGCTGTAAAACCGAGTTGGAGCTAGTACCTCCCCATATATATGTATGGAGTGGAGTTTGCAACTGAAAAAAACTTTGTGTTCCAAACAAGCAAGGTGAAGCACGGCTTTCACACACAATTATCTCTCAGAACTGAGCATGTGGAGAGACGTTAGTTCATCTAGCACAAAGGGAACGGGTTTCAGGAGAAACTATTTTTTCTCTGGTTTCTCAGTCTGTTTCCTAGTGCCGGTTTGAAGTTCTTGCAGTTTTCACTGTAAACCCGAGTTGAAGCTGGTACCTCCCCATATATATGTATGGAGTGGAGTTTGCAACTGAAAAGAAACTTTGTGTTCCCAACAAGCTAGGTGAAGCACGGCTTTAACACACACTTATCTCTCGGAACTGAGGATGTGGAGAGACGTTCGTTCATGTAGCACAAAGGGAAGGGTTTGCAAGAGAAACTTTTACTCTGGTTTCTCAGTCTGTTTCCTAGTGCCGGTTTGATGTTCCTGCAGTTTTCACTGTAAAACAGATTTGGAACTAGTACCTCCCCATATATATGTATGCAGGGGAGTTTGCAATTTAAAAGGAACTTTGTGTTCCCAACAAGCTAGTTGAAGGCTGCTTTCACATACACATATCTCTCAGAACTGAGCATGTGGAGAGACATTCGTTCAACTAGCAGAAAGGGAACGGGTTGAAGGAGAAACTTTTACTCTTTTTTCTCAGTCTGTTTCCTAGTGCCGGTTTGAAGTTCCTGCAGTTTTCACTGTAAAACCGAGTTGGAGCTAGTACCTACCCATATATATGTATGGAGTGGAGTTTGCAAATGAACAGAAACTTTGTGTTCTCAACAAGCTAGTTGAAGGACGGCTTTCACATACACATATCTCTCAGAACTGAGCACGTGGAGAGACATTCGTTCATCTAGCAGAAATGGAACGGGTTGCAGGAGAAACTTTTACTCTGGTTTCTCTGTCTGTTTCCTAGTGCCGGTTTGATGTTCCTGCAGTTTTCAGTGTAAAACCGGGTTGGAGCTAGTACCTGCCCATATACATGTATGGAGTGGAGATTGCAAGTGAAAAGAAAGTTTGTGTTCCAAAGAAGCTAGTTGAAGGACGGCTTTCACTCACACTTATCTCTCAGAAATGAGCATGTGGAGAGACGTTCGTTGAACTAGCACAAAGGGAACGGGTTGCAGGAGAAACTTTTTCTCTGGTTTCTCAGTCTGTTTACTAGTGCCGGTTTGAAGTTCTTGCAGTTTTCACTGTAAGACCGATTTGGAGCTAGTACCTCCCCATATATATGTATGGAGTGGAGTATGCAACTGAAAAAACTTTGTGTTCCCAACAAGCTAGTTGAAGCACGGCTTTAACACACACTTATCTCTCAGAACTGAGCATGTGGAGAGACGTTCGTTCATGTAGCACAAAGGGAACGGTTTGCAGGGGAAACTTTTACTCTGTTTTCTCTGTCTGTTTCCTAGTGCCGGTTTGAATTTCCTGCAGTTTTCACTGTAAAACCGGGTTGGAGTTCGTACATACCCATATATATGTATGGAGTGGAGTTTGCAAATGAAAAGAAACCTTGTGTTCCCAACAAGCTATTTGAAGGGCAGCTTTCACATACACATATCTCTAAGATCTGAGCATGTGGAGAGACATTCGTTCATCTAGCACAAATGGAACGGTTTGCAGGAGAAACTTTTACTCTGGTTTCTCAGTCTGTTTCCTAGTGCCGGTTTGAAGTTCCTGCAGTTTTCATTGTAAAACCGAGTTGGAGCTAGTACCTACCTATATATATGTATGGAGTGGAGTTTGCAACTGAAAAGGAACTTTGTGTTCCCAACAAGAGAGTTGTAGGACGGCTTTCACACACACTTATCTCTCAGAACTGAGCATGTGGAGAGACGTTCGTTCATCTAGCACAAATGGAACGGGTTGCAGGGGAAACATTTACTCTGGTTTATCAGTCTGTTTCCTATTGCCGGTTTGAAGTTCCTGCAGTTTTCACTGTAAAACAGATTTGGAGCTAGTACCTCCCCATATATATGTATGCAGGGGAGTTTGCAAATGAAAAGGAAATTTGTGTTCCCAACAAGCTAGTTGAAGGACGGCTTTCACATACACATATCTCTTAGAACTGAGCATGTGGAGAGACATTCGTTCATCTAGCAGAAAGGGAACGGATTGAAGGAGAAACTTTTACTCTGGTTTCTCAGTCTGTTTCCTAGTGCCGGTTTGAAGTTCCTGAAGTTTTCACTGTAAAACCGAGTTGGAGCTAGTACCTACCCATATATATGTATGGAGTGGAGTTTGCAAATGAACAGAAACTTTGTTTTCTCAACAAGCTAGTTGAAGGACGGCTTTTACATACACATATTTCTCAGAACTGAGCATGTGGAGAGACATTCGTTCATCTAGCAGAAAGGGAACGGGTTGAAGAAGAAACTTTTACTCTGGTTTCTCAGTCTGTTTCCTAGTGCCGGTTAGAAGTTCCTGCAGTTTTCAGTGTAAAACCGAGTTGGAGCTAGTACCTCCCCATATACATGTATGGAGTGGAGATTGCAAGTGAAAAGAAAGTTTGTGTTCCAAAGAAGCTAGTTGAAGGACGGCTTTCACACACAATTTTCACTCAGAACTGAGCATGTGGAGAGACGTTCGTTGAACTAGCACACAGAGAACGGGTTGCAGGAGAAACTTTTTCTCTGGTTTCTCAGTCTGTTTACTAGTGCCGGTTTGAAGTTCTTGCAGTTTTAACTGTAAGACCGATTTGGAGCTAGTACCTCCCCATATATATGTATGGAGTGGAGTATGCTACTGAAAAAAACTTTGTGTTCCCAACAAGCAAGCTGAAGCACGGCTTTCACACACACTTATCTCTCAGAACTGAGCATGTGGAGAGACGTTCGTTCATCTAGCACAAAGGGAACGGGTTGCAGTAGAAATTTTTCTCTGGTTTCTCAGTCTGTTTCCTAGTGCCGGTTTGAAGTTTTTGCAGTTTTCACTGTAAACCCGAGTTGGAGCTAGTACCTCCCCATATATATGTATGGAGTGGAGTTTGCAACTGAAAAGAAACTTTGTGTTCCCAACAATCTAGGTGAAGCACGGCTTTATCACACACTTATCTCTCAGAACTGAGCATGTGGAGAGACGTTCGTTCATGTAGCATAAAGGGAACGGGTTGCAGGAGAAACTTTTACTCTGGTTTCTCCGTCTGTTTCCTAGTGCCGGTTTGAATTTCCTGCAGTTTTCACTGTAAAACCGATTTGCAGTTCGTACATACCCATATATATGTATGGATTGGAGTTTGCAAATGAAAAGAAACTTTGTGTTCCCAACAAGCTAGTTGAAGGGCGGCTTTCACATACACATATCTCTCAGATCTGAGCATGTGGAGAGACATTCGTTCATCTAGCACAAATGGAACGGTTTGCAGGAGAAACTTTTACTCTGGTTTTTCAGTCTGTTTCCTAGTGCCGGTTTTAAGTTCCTGCAGTTTTCATTGTAAAACCGAGTTGGAGCTAGTACCTACCTATATATATGTATGGAGTGGAGTTTGCAACTGAAAAGGAACTTTGTGTTCCCAACAAGCTAGGTGAAGGACGGCTTTCACACACAATTATCTCTCAGAACTGTGCATGTGGA
The DNA here is from genome assembly GCF_009834535.1 of Camelus ferus. NCBI lineage: Eukaryota > Metazoa > Chordata > Mammalia > Artiodactyla > Camelidae > Camelus > Camelus ferus. The sequence continues at coordinate 8,547 of NW_022587774.1, forward strand.
GAGACGTTCGTTCATCTAGCACAAAGGGAACGGGTTGAAGGGGAAACATTTACTCTGGTTTATCAGTCTGTTTCCTATTGCCGGTTTGAAGTTCCTGCAGTTTTCACTGTAAAACAGAATTGGAGCTAGTACCTCCCCATATATATGTATGCAGGGGAGTTTGCAAATGAAAAGGAACTTTGTGTTCCCAACAAGCTAGTTGAAGTACGGCTTTCACATACACATATCTCTCAGAACTGAGCATGTGGAGAGACATTCGTTCATCTAGCAGAAATGGAACGGGTTGAAGGAGAAACTTTTACTCTAGTTTCTCAGTCTGTTTCCTAGTGCCGGTTTGAATTTCCTGAAGTTTTCACTGTAAAACCGAGTTGGAGCTAGTACCTACCCATATATATGTATGGAGTGGAGTTTGCAAATGAACATAAACTTTGTGTTCCCAAGAAGCTAGTTGAAGGACGGCTTTCACATACACATATCTCTCAGAACTGAGCATGTGGAGAGACATTCGTTCATCTAGCACAAAGGAACGGGTTGAAGGAGAAACTTTTACTCTGGTTTCTCAGTCTGTTTCCTAGTGCCGGTTTGAAGTTCCTGCAGTTTTTTGTGTAAAACCGAGTTGGAGCTTGTACCTCCCCATATAAATGTATGGAGTGGAGTTTGCAACTGAAAAGTAACTATGTGTTCACATCAAGCTAGGTGAAGGACGGCTTTCACACACACTTATGTCTGAGAACTGAGCAGGTGGAGAGACGTTCGTTCATCTAGCACAAAGGGAACAGGTTGCAGGAGAAAGGTTTACAGTGGTTTCTCAGTCTGTTTCCTAGTGCCGGTTTGAAGTTCCTGCAATTTTCACTGTAAAACCAAGTTGGAGCTAGTACCTCCCCATATATATGTGTGGAGTGGGGTTTGCAAATGAAAAGGAACTTTGTGTTCCCAAAAAGCTAGTAGAAGGACGGCTTTCACATACACATATCTATCAGAACTGAGCATGTGGAGAGACATTCGTTCATCTAGCATAAAGGGAACGGGATGCAGGAGAAATTTTTACTCTGCTTTCTCAGTCTGTTTCCTAGTGCCGGTTAGAAGTTCCTGCAGTATTCAGTGTAAAACCGAGTTGGAGCTAGGACCTCACCATATATATGTATGGAGTGGAGTTTGCAAATGAAAAGAAACTTTGTGTTCCCAACAAGCTAGATGAAGAACGGCTTTCACACACACTTATCTCTCAGAACTGAGCTTGTGGAGAGACGTTCGTTCATCTAGCGCAAAATGAACGGGTTGGAGAAGAAACTTTTACTCTGGTTTCTCAGTCTGTTTCCTAGTGCCGGTTAGAAGTTCCTGCATTTTTCACTGTAAACCGAGTTGGAGCTACACCTACCTATATATATGTATGGAGTGGAGTTTACAACTGAGAAGAAACTTTGTGTTCCCAACAAGCTAGATGAAGGACGGCTTTCACACACTTATCTCTCAGAACTGAGCATGTGGAGAGACGTTCGTTCATCTAGCGCAAAAGGAACTTGATGCAGTAGAAACATTTACTCTGGATTCTCAGTCTGTTTCCAAGTGCCGGTTTGAAGTTCCTGCAGTTTTCACTGTAAAACCGAGTTGTTGCTAGTACCTCCCCATATATATGTATGGATTGGAGTTTGCAATTGAAAAGGAACCTTGTGTTCCCAACAAGCTAGGTGAAGGATGGCTTTCACACACACTTATGTCTCAGAACTGAGCATGTGGAGAGACGTTCGTTCATCTAGCACAAAGGGAACGGGTTGCAGGAGAAACTTCTACTCTGGTTTCTCAGTCTGTTTCCTAGTGCCGGTTTGAAGTTCCTGCACTTTTTACTGTAAAACCGAGTAGGAGCTCGTACCTCCCCATATATATATATATTGAGTGGAGTTTGCAACTGAAAAGGAACTTTGTGTTCCCAACAAGCTAGGTGAAGAACAGCTTTCACACACAATTATCTCTCAGAACTTAGCATGTGGAGAGACGTCCGTTCATCTAGCAAAAGTGAATGGATTGCAGGAGAAACTTCTACTCTGGTTTCTCAGTCTGTTTCCTAGTGCCGGGTTGAAGTTCTTGCAGTTTTCAGTGTAAAACCGAGTTGGAGCTAGTACCTCCCCATATGTATGTATGGAGTGGAGTTTGCTACTGAAAAGAAACTTTGTGTTCCCAACAAGCTATATGAAGCACGGCTTTCACACACACTTATCTCTCAGAACTGAGCATGTGGAAAGACGTTCGTTCATCTAGCACAAAGGGAACGGTTTGCAGTGGGAACTATTACTCTGGTTTCTAAGTCTGTTTCCTAGTGCCGGTTTCAAGTTCCTGCAGTTTTCACTGTACAACTGAGTTGGAGCTAGTAACCCCCCATATATATGTATGGAGTGGAGTTTGCAAATGAAAAGGAACTTTGTGTTCCCAACAAGCTAGGTGAAGGACGGCTTTCACACACACTTATCTCTCAGAACTGATCATGTGGAGAGACTTTCGTTCATCTAGCACAAAGGGTACGGTTTGCATGAGAAAATTTTTCTCTGGTTTCTCAGTCTGTTTCGTAGTGCCGGTTTGAAGTTTTTGCAGTTTTCACTGTAAAACCTTGTTGGAGCTAGTATCTCCCCATATATATGTATGGATTGGAGTTTGCAACTGAAAAGAAACTTTGTGTTCCCAACAAGCTAGGTGAAGCACGGCTTTCAAACACACTTATCTCTCAGAACTGAGCATGTGGAGAGACGTTCGTTCATCTAGCACAAAGGGAACGGGTTGCAGGAGAAACTTTTACTGTGGTTTCTCAGTCTGTTTCCTAGTGCCGGTTTGAAGTTCCTGCAGTTTTCACTGTAAAACCGAGTTGGAGCTCGTACATACCCATATATATGTATGGAGTAGAGTTTGCAAATGCAAAGAAACTTTGTGTTCCCAACAAGCTTGTTGAAGTACGGCTTTCACATACACATATATCTCAGAACTGAGCATGTGGAGAGACATTCGTTCATCTAGCACAAAGGGAATGGGTTGAAGGAGAAACTTTTACTCTGGTTTCGCAGTCTGTTTCCTTGTGCCGTTTTGAAGTTCCTGCAGTTTTCACTGTAAAAGCGATTTGGAGTTAGTACCTCCCCATATATATGTATGGAGTGGAGTTTGCAAGGAAAAGGAACTTTGTGTTCCCAACAAGCGAGGTGAAGTATGGCTTTCACACACACTTTTCTCTCAGAACTGAGCATGTGGAGAGACGTTCGTTCATCTAGCACAAACGAAACGGGTTGCAGGAGAAACTTTTACTCTGGATTCTCAGTCTGTTTCCTAGTGCCGATTTGATGTTCCTGCATTTTTCACTGTAAAACCGAGTTGGAGCTTGTACCTCCCCTTATATATGTATGGAGTTGAATTTTCAACAGAAAAGAAACTATGTGTTCCCAACAAGCTAGCTGAAGGACGGCTTTCAAACACACTTATCCCTCAAAACTGTGCATTGGAGACTCCTTCGTTCATGTAGCACAAAAGAACTTTTTGCAGGGGAAACTATTACTCTGGTTTCTCAGTGTGTTTCCTAGTGCCGGTTTGAAGTTCCTGAAATTTTCACTGTAAAACCGAGTTGGAGCTGGTACATCCTCATATATATGTATGGATTGGGGTTTGTAAGTGAAAAGAAACTTTGTGTTCCCAACAAGCTAGGTGAAGGACGGCTTTCACACACACTTATGTCTGAGAACTGAGCAGGTGGAGAGACGTTCGTTCATCTAGCACAAAGGGAACAGGTTGCAGGAGAAAGGTTTACAGTGGTTTCTCAGTCTGTTTCCTAGTGCCGGTTTGAAGTTCCTGCAATTTTCACTGTAAAACCAAGTTGGAGCTAGTACCTCCCCATATATATGTGTGGAGTGGGGTTTGCAAATGAAAAGGAACTTTGTGTTCCCAAAAAGCTAGTAGAAGGACGGCTTTCACATACACATATCTCTCAGAACTGAGCATGTGGAGAGACATTCGTTCATCTAGCATAAAGGGAACGGGTTGCAGGAGAAATTTTTACTCTGTTTCTCAGTCTGTTTCCTAGTGCCGGTTAGAAGTTCCTGCAGTATTCAGTGTAAAACCGAGTTGGAGCTAGGACCTCACCATATATATGTATGGAGTGGAGTTTGCAAATGAAAAGAAACTTTGTGTTCCCAACAAGCTAGATGAAGGACGGCTTTCACACACACTTATCTCTCAGAACTGAGCTTGTGGAGAGACGTTCATTCATCTAGCGCAAAATGAACGGGTTGCAGAAGAAACTTTTACTCTGGTTTCTCAGTCTGTTTCCTAGTGCCGGTTAGAAGTTCCTGCATTTTTCACTGTAAACCGAGTTGGAGCTACACCTACCTATATATATGTATGGAGTGGAGTTTACAACTGAGAAGAAACTTTGTGTTCCCAACAAGCTAGATGAAGGACGGCTTTCACACACTTATCTCTCAGAACTGAGCATGTGGAGAGACGTTCGTTCATCTAGCGCAAAAGGAACTTGATGCAGTAGAAACATTTACTCTGGATTCTCAGTCTGTTTCCAAGTGCCGGTTTGAAGTTCCTGCAGTTTTCACTGTAAAACCGAGTTGTTGCTAGTACCTCCCCATATATATGTATGGATTGGAGTTTGCAATTGAAAAGGAACCTTGTGTTCCCAACAAGCTAGGTGAAGGATGGCTTTCACACACACTTATGTCTCAGAACTGAGCATGTGGAGAGACGTTCGTTCATCTAGCACAAAGGGAACGGGTTGCAGGAGAAACTTCTACTCTGGTTTCTCAGTCTGTTTCCTAGTGCCGGTTTGAAGTTCTTGCAGTTTTCAGTGTAAAACCGAGTTGGAGCTAGTACCTCCCCATATGTATGTATGGAGTGGAGTTTGCTACTGAAAAGAAACTTTGTGTTCCCAACAAGCTATATGAAGCACGGCTTTCACACACACTTATCTCTCAGAACTGAGCATGTGGAGAGACGTTCGTTCATCTAGCACAAAGGGAACGGTTTGCAGGGGGAACTATTACTCTGGTTTCTAAGTCTGTTTCCTAGTGCCGGTTTCAAGTTCCTGCAGTTTTCACTGTACAACTGAGTTGGAGCTAGTAACCCCCCATATATATGTATGGAGTGGAGTTTGCAAATGAAAAGGAACTTTGTGTTCCCAACAAGCTAGGTGAAGGACGGCTTTCACACACACTTATCTCTCAGAACTGATCATGTGGAGAGACTTTCGTTCATCTAGCACAAAGGGTACGGTTTGCATGAGAAAATTTTTCTTTGGTTTCTCAGTCTGTTTCGTAGTGCCGGTTTGAAGTTTTTGCAGTTTTCACTGTAAAACCTTGTTGGAGCTAGTATCTCCCCATATATATGTATGGATTGGAGTTTGCAACTGAAAAGAAACTTTGTGTTCCCAACAAGCTAGGTGAAGCACGGCTTTCAAACACACTTATCTCTCAGAACTGAGCATGTGGAGAGACGTTCGTTCATCTAGCACAAAGGGAACGGGTTGCAGGAGAAACTTTTACTGTGGTTTCTCAGTCTGTTTCCTAGTGCCGGTTTGAAGTTCCTGCAGTTTTCACTGTAAAACCGAGTTGGATCTCGTACATACCCATATATATGTATGGAGTAGAGTTTGCAAATGCAAAGAAACTTTGTGTTCCCAACAAGCTTGTTGAAGTACGGCTTTCACATACACATATATCTCAGAACTGAGCATGTGGAGAGACATTCGTTCATCTAGCACAAAGGGAATGGGTTGAAGGAGAAACTTTTACTCTGGTTTCGCAGTCTGTTTCCTTGTGCCGTTTTGAAGTTCCTGCAGTTTTCACTGTAAAAGCGATTTGGAGTTAGTACCTCCCCATATATATGTATGGAGTGGAGTTTGCAAGGAAAAGGAACTTTGTGTTCCCAACAAGCGAGGTGAAGTATGGCTTTCACACACACTTTTCTCTCAGAACTGAGCATGTGGAGAGACGTTCGTTCATCTAGCACAAACGAAACGGGTTGCAGGAGAAACTTTTACTCTGGATTCTCAGTCTGTTTCCTAGTGCCGATTTGATGTTCCTGCATTTTTCACTGTAAAAACCGAGTTGGAGCTTGTACCTCCCCTTATATATGTATGGAGTTGAATTTTCAACAGAAAAGAAACTATGTGTTCCCAACAAGCTAGCTGAAGGACGGCTTTCAAACACACTTATCCCTCAAAACTGTGCATTGGAGACTCCTTCGTTCATGTAGCACAAAAGAACTTTTTGCAGGGGAAACTATTACTCTGGTTTCTCAGTGTGTTTCCTAGTGCCGGTTTGAAGTTCCTGAAATTTTCACTGTAAAACCGAGTTGGAGCTGGTACATCCTCATATATATGTATGGATTAGGGTTTGTAAGTGAAAAGAAACTTTGTGTTCCCAACAAGCTAGGTGAAGTATGGCTTTCCCACACACTTATCTCTCAGAACTGAGCATGTGGAGAGACGTTCGTTCATCTAGCACAAAGGGAACGGGTTGCAGGAGAAACTTCTACTCTGGTTTCTCAGTCTGTTTCCTAATGCCGGTTTGAAGTTCCTGCAGTTTTCACTGTAAAACCGATTTGGAGCTAATACCTCCCCATATATATGTATGGAGTGGAGTTTTCAACTGAAAAGAAACTTTGTGTTCCCAACAAGCTAAGTGAAGCACGGCTTTCACACACACTTATCTCTCAGAACTGAGCATGTGGAGAGACGTTCGTTCATCTAGCACAAAGGGAACGGATTGCAGGAGAAACTTCTACTCTGGTTTCTCAGTCTGTTTCCTAGTGCCGGTTTGAATTTCCTGCAATTTTCACTGTAAAACCGAGTTGGAGCTAGTACCTCCCCATATATATTTAAGGAGAGGAGTATGCAACTGAAAAGGAACTTTGTGTTCCCAACAAGCTAGGTGAAGCACGGCTTTCACACCCACTTATCTCTCAGAACTGAGCAAGTGGAGAGACGTTCGTTCATCTAGCAAAAAGGGAACGGGTTGCAGGAGAAACTTTTACTCTGGTTTCGCAGTCTGTTTCCTTGTGCCGTTTTGAAGTTCCTGCAGTTTTCACTGTAAAAGCGATTTGGAGTTAGTACCTCCCCATATATATGTATGGAGTGGAGTTTGCAAGGAAAAGGAACTTTGTGTTCCCAACAAGCGAGGTGAAGTATGGCTTTCACACACACTTATCTCTCAGAACTTAGATTGTGGAGAGACGTTCGTTCATCTAGCACAAACGGAACGGGTTGCAGGAGAAACTTTTACTCTGGATTCTCAGTCTGTTTCCTAGTGCCGATTTGATGTTCCTGCATTTTTCACTGTAAAACCGAGTTGGAGCTTGTACCTCCCCTTATATATGTATGGAGTTGAATTTTCAACAGAAAAGAAACTATGTGTTCCCAACAAGCTAGCTGAAGGACGGCTTTCAAACACACTTATCCCTCAAAACTGTGCATTGGAGACTCCTTCGTTCATGTAGCACAAAAGAACTTTTTGCAGGGGAAACTATTACTCTGGTTTCTCAGTGTGTTTCCTAGTGCCGGTTTGAAGTTCCTGAAATTTTCACTGTAAAACCGAGTTGGAGCTGGTACATCCTCATATATATGTATGGATTGGGGATTGTAAGTGAAAAGAAACTTTGTGTTCCCAACAAGCAATGTGAAGGATGGCTTTCCCACACACATATATCTCAGAACTGAGCATGTGGAGAGACGTTCGTTCATCTAGAACAAAGGGAACGGTTTGCAGGAGAAACTTTTACTCTCGTTTCTCAGTCTGTTTCCTAGTGCCGGTTTGAAGTTCCTGCAGTTTTTACTGTAAAATCTAGTTGGAGCTAGTACCTACCCATATATATGTATGGAGTGGAGTTTGCAAGGAAAAGGAACTTTGTGTTCCCAACAAGCGAGGTGAAGGACGGCTTTCCCACACACTTATCTCTCAGAACTGAGCATGAGGTGAGACTTTCGTTCATCTAGCACAAAGGGAACGGGTGGCAGGAGAAACTTTTACTCTGGATTATCAGTCTGTTTCCTAGTGCCGGTTTGAAGTTCCTGCAGTTTTCACTGTAAAACCGAGTTGGAGTTAATACCTCCCCATATATAAGTATGGATTGTTGTTTGCAACTGAAAAGAAACTTTGTGTTCCCAACAAGCTAGGTGAAGGATGGCTTTCACACACATTTATTTCTCAGAACTGAGCATGTGGAGAGACATTCGTTCCTCTAGCTCAAAGGGAAAGGGAAGCAGGAGAAACTTTTAATCTATTTTCTCACTGTGTTTCCTAGTGCCGGTTTCAAGTTCCTGCAGTTTTCACTGTAAAACCGTGTTGGAGCTAGTTCCTCCCCATATATATGTATGGAGTGGAGTTTGCAAGTGAAAAGAAACTTTGTGTTCCCAAAAAGCTAGGTGAAGGATGGCTTTCACACACACTTATCTCTCAGAACTGAGCATGTGGAGAGTCGTTCATTCATCAAGCACAAAAGGAACGTTTTGCAGCGGAAACTGTTACTCTGGTTTCTCAGTGTGTTTCCTAGTGCCGGTCTGACGTTCCTGAAGTTTTCACTGTAAAACCGATTTGGAGCTGGTACATCCTCATATATATGTATGAATTGGGGTTTGCAACTGAAAAGAAACTTTGTGTTCCCAACAAGCTATTTGAAGGATGGCTTTCACACACTCTTATCTCTCAGAACTGAGCATGTGGAGAGACGTTCGTTCATCTAGCTCAAAGGGAATGGGAAGCAGGGGAAACTTTCACTCTATTTTCTCACTGTGTTTCCTTGTGCCGGTTTGAATTTCCTGCAGTTTTCACTGTATAACCGAGTTTGAGCTAGTACTTCAACATATATATTTAAGGAATGGAGTATGCAAATGAAAAGGAACTTTGTGTTCCCAACAAGCTAGGTGAAGGACGGCTTTCACACACACTTATCTCTCAGAACTGGGCATGTGGAGGGACGTTCGTTCATCTAGCACAAAGGGAACGTGTTGCAGGAGAAACTTTTTCTCTGGTTTCTCAGTCTGTTTCCAAGTGCCGGTTTGAAGTTCCTGCAGTTTTCACTGTAAAAGCGATTTGGAGTTAGTACCTCCCCATATATATGTATGGAGTGGAGTTTGCAAGGAAAAGGAACTTTGTGTTCCCAACAAGCGAGGTGAAGTATGGCTTTCACACACACTTATCTCTCAGAACTGAGCATGTGGAGAGACGTTCGTTCATCTAGCACAAACGGAACGGGTTGCAGGAGAAACTTTTACTCTGGATTCTCAGTCTCTTTCCTAGTGCCGATTTGATGTTCCTGCATTTTTCACTGTAAAACCGAGTTGGAGCTTGTACCTCCCCTTATATATGTATGGAGTTGAATTTTCAACAGAAAAGAAACTATGTGTTCCCAACAAGCTAGCTGAAGGACGGCTTTCAAACACACTTATCCCTCAAAACTGTGCATTGGAGACTCCTTCGTTCATGTAGCACAAAAGAACTTTTTGCAGGGGAAACTATTACTCTGGTTTCTCAGTGTGTTTCCTAGTGCCGGTTTGAAGTTCCTGAAATTTTCACTGTAAAACCGAGTTGGAGCTGGTACATCCTCATATATATGTATGGATTGGGGATTGTAAGTGAAAAGAAACTTTGTGTTCCCAACAAGCAATGTGAAGGATGGCTTTCCCACACACATATATCTCAGAACTGAGCATGTGGAGAGACGTTCGTTCATCTAGAACAAAGGGAACGGTTTGCAGGAGAAACTTTTACTCTCGTTTCTCAGTCTGTTTCCTAGTGCCGGTTTGAAGTTCCTGCAGTTTTTACTGTAAAATCTAGTTGGAGCTAGTACCTACCCATATATATGTATGGAGTGGAGTTTGCAAGGAAAAGGAACTTTGTGTTCCCAACAAGCGAGGTGAAGGACGGCTTTCCCACACACTTAACTCTCAGAACTGAGCATGAGGTGAGACTTTCGTTCATCTAGCACAAAGGGAACGGGTGGCAGGAGAAACTTTTACTCTGGATTATCAGTCTGTTTCCTAGTGCCGGTTTGAAGTTCCTGCAGTTTTCACTGTAAAACCGAGTTGGAGTTAATACCTCCCCATATATAAGTATGGATTGTTGTTTGCAACTGAAAAGAAACTTTGTGTTCCCAACAAGCTAGGTGAAGGATGGCTTTCACACACATTTATTTCTCAGAACTGAGCATGTGGAGAGACATTCGTTCCTCTAGCTCAAAGGGAAAGGGAAGCAGGAGAAACTTTTAATCTATTTTCTCACTGTGTTTCCTAGTGCCGGTTTCAAGTTCCTGCAGTTTTCACTGTAAAACCGAGTTGGAGCTAGTTCCTCCCCATATATATGTATGGAGTGGAGTTTGCAAGTGAAAAGAAACTTTGTGTTCCCAAAAAGCTAGGTGAAGGACGGCTTTCACACACACTTATCTCTCAGAACTGAGCATGTGGAGAGTCGTTCATTCATCAAGCACAAAAGGAACGTTTTGCAGCGGAAACTGTTACTCTGGTTTCTCAGTGTGTTTCCTAGTGCCGGTCTGACGTTCCTGAAGTTTTCACTGTAAAACCGATTTGGAGCTGGTACATCCTCATATATATGTATGAATTGGGGTTTGCAACTGAAAAGAAACTTTGTGTTCCCAACAAGCTAGTTGAAGGATGGCTTTAACACACTCTTATCTCTCAGAACTGAGCATGTGGAGAGACGTTCGTTCATCTAGCTCAAAGGGAATGGGAAGCAGGGGAAACTTTCACTCTATTTTCTCACTGTGTTTCCTTGTGCCGGTTTGAATTTCCTGCAGTTTTCACTGTATAACCGAGTTGGAGCTAGTACTTCAACATATATATTTAAGGAATGGAGTATGCAAATGAAAAGGAACTTTGTGTTCCCAACAAGCTAGGTGAAGGACGGCTTTCACACACACTTATCTCTCAGAACTGGGCATGTGGAGGGACGTTCGTTCATCTAGCACAAAGGGAACGTGTTGCAGGAGAAACTTTTTCTCTGGTTTCTCAGTCTGTTTCCAAGTGCCGGTTTGAAGTTCCTGCAGTTTTCACTGTAAAACCGATTTGGAGCTAATACCTCCCCATATATATGTATGGAGTGGAGTTTTCAACTGAAAAGAAACTTTGTGTTCCCAACAAGCTAAGTGAAGCACGGCTTTCACACACAATTATCTCTCAGAACTGAGCATGTGGAGAGACGTTCGTTCATCTAGCACAAAGGGAACGGGTTGCAGGAGAAACTTCTACTCTGGTTTCTCAGTCTGTTTCCTAGTGCCGGTTTGAATTTCCTCCACTTTTCACTGTAAAACCGAGTTGGAGCTAGTACCTCCCCATATATACGTATGGAGAGGAGTTTGCAAATGAAAAGAAACTTTATGTTCCAAACAACCTAGGTGAAGGACGGCTTTCACATACACATATCTCTCAGAACTGAGCATGTGGAGAGACGTTCGTTCATCTAGCACAAAGGGAACGGGTTGAAGGAGAAACTTTTACTCTGGTTTCTCAGTCTGTTTCCTCGTGCCGGTTTGAACTCCCTGCAGTTTTCACTGTAAAACCGAGTTGGAGCTAGTACCTCCCCATATATATGTATGGAGTGGAGTTTGCAACTGAAAAGTAACTATGTGTTCCCAACAAGCTAGGTGAAGTACGGCCTTCACACACAATTATATCTCAGAACTGAGCATGTGGAGAGACGATTGTTCATCAAGCACAAAGGGAACGGGTTGCAGGAGAAACTTTTACTCTGCTTTCTCATTCTGTTTCCTAGTGCCGGTTTGAAGTTCCTGCAGTTTTCACTGTAAAATCTAGTTGGAGCTAGTACCTACCCATATATATGTATGGAGTGGAGTTTGCAAGGAAAAGGAACTTTGTGTTCCCAACAAGCGAGGTGAAGTACGGCTTTCACACACTCTTATCTCTCAGAACTGAGCATGTGGAGAGACGTTCGTTCATCTAGCTCAAAGGGAACGGGTTGCAGGAGAAACTATTACTCTGGTTTCTCAGTCTGTTTCCAAGTGCCGGTTTGAAGTTCCTGCAATTCTCACTGTAAAACCGGGTTGGAGCTCGTACCTCCCCATATATATTTATGGAGTGGGGTTTGCGACGGAAATGAAACTTCATGTTCCCAACAAGTTAGGTGAAGGACGGCTTTCACACACACTTATCTCTCAGAACTGAGCATGTGGAGAGACGTTCGTTCATCTAGCATAAAGGGAACGAGTTGCAGGAGGAACTTTTACTCTGGTTTCTTAGTCTGTTTCCTACTGCCGGTATGAAGTTCCTGCAGTTTTCACTGTAAAACCGAGTTGGAGCTAGTACCTCCCCATATATATGTATGGAATGGAGTTTGCAAGGGAAAAGAAACTTTGTGTTCCCAAAAAGCTAGGTGAAGGACGGCTTTCTCACACACTTATCTCTCAGAACTGAGCATGTGGAGAGTCTTTCGTTCATCTAGCACAAAGGGAACGGGTTGCAGGAGAAACTATTACTCTGTATTCTCAGTTTGTTTCCAAGTGCCGATTTGAAGTTCCTGCAGTTTTCACTGTAAAATCGAGTTGGAGCTCGTACCTCCCCTTATATATGTATGGAGAAGAGTTTGCAACGGAAAAGAAACTATGTTTTCCCAACAAGGTAGGTGAAGGACGGCTTTCACACACACTTATCTCTCAGAACTGAGCATGTGGAGAGATGTTCGTTCATCTAGCACAAAGGGAACGGTTTGCAGGTGAAACTTTTACTCTGGTTTCTCAGTCTGTTTCCTAGTGCCGGTTTGAAGTTCCTGCAGTTTTCACTGTAAAACCTAGTTGGAGCTAGTACCTCCCCATATATATGTATGGAGTGGAGTATGCAAGGAAAAGAAACTTTGTGTTCCCAACAAGCTAGGTGAAGTACGGCTTTCACATACACATATCTATCAGAACTGAGCATGTGGAGAGACATTCGTTCATCTAGCACAAAGGGAACGGTTTGAAGGAGAAACTTTTACTCTGGTTTCTCAGTCTGTTTCCTAGTGCCGATTTGATGTTCCTGCATTTTTCACAGTAAAACAGAGTTGGAGCTTGTACCTCCCCATATATATGTATGGAGTGGAATTTGCAACAGAAAAGAAACTATGTGTTCCCAACACGCTAGCTGAAGGACGGCTTTCACACACACTTATCCCTCAAAACTGAGCATTGGAGACTCGTTCGTTCATGTAGCACAAAAGGAACGGTTTGCAGGGGAAACTATTACTCTGGTTTCTCAGTGTGTTTCCTAGTGCCGGTTTGAAGTTCCTGAAGTTTTCACTGTAAAACCGAGTTGGAGCTGGTACATCCTCATATATATGTATGGATTGGGGTTTGCAACTTAAAAGAAACTTTGTGTTCCCAACAAGCTAGTTGAAGGATGGCTTTCACACACACTTATCTCTCAGAACTGAGCATGTGGAGAGACGTTCGTTCATCTAGCTCAGAGAGAACGGGTTGCAGGGGAAATTTTTCTCTGGTTTCTCAGTCTGTTTCCAAGTGCAGGTTTGAAGTTCCTGCAGTTTTCACTGTAAAACCGAGTTGGAGTTTGTACCTCCCTATATATATGTATGGAGTGGTGTTTGCAACTGAAAAGAAACTTTGAGTTCCCAACAAGCTTGTTGAAGTACGGCTTTCACACACACTTATCTCTCAGAAATGAGCCTGTGGAGAGTCGTTCGTTCATCAAGCACAAAGGGAATGGGTGGCAGGTTAAACTTTTCCTCTGGATTCTCAGTCTGTTTCCTAGTGCCGATTTGAAGTTAATGCATTTTTAACTGTAAAACCGAGTTGGAGCTGGTACCTCCCAATATATATGTATGGATTGGTGTTTGCAACTGAAAAGAAACTTTGTGTTCCCAACAAGCTAGGTGAAGGATGGCTTTCACACACACTTATTTCTCAGAACTGAGCATGTGGAGAGACGTTCGTTCCTCTAGCTCAAAAGGAAAGGGAAGCAGGAGAAACTTTTACTCTATTTTCTCACTGTGTTTATTAGTGCCGGTTTCAAGTTCCTGCAGTTTTCACTGTAAAACCGAGTTTGAGCTAGTACTTTCCCATATACATTTAAGGAGAGGAGTATGCAACTGAAAAGGAACTTGGTGTTCCCAACAAGCTAGGTGAAGTACGGCTTTCACACACACTTATCTCTCCGAACTGAGCATGTGGAGAGACGTTCGTTCATCTAGCACAAAGGGAACGGGTTGCAGGAGAAACTATTACTCTGGTTTCTCAGTCTGTTTCCAAGAGCCGGTTTGACGTTCCTGCAGTTTTCACTGTAAAACCGAATTGGAGCTCGTACCTCCCCATATATATGTATGGAGTGGAATTTACAACGGAAAAGAAACTTTTTGTTCCCAACAAGATAAGTGAAGGACGGCTTTCACACACACTTATCTCTCAGAACTGAGCATGTGGAGAGTCGTTCGTTCATCAAGCACAAAGGAATGGGTGGCAGGTTAAACTTTTCCTCTGGATTCTCAGTCTGTTTCCTAGTGCCGATTTGAAGTTAATGCAATTTTAACTGTAAAACCGAGTTGGAGCTGGTACCTCCCAATATATATGTATGGATTGGTGTTTGCAACTGAAAAGAAACTTTGTGTTCCCAACAAGCTAGGTGAAGGATGGCTTTCACACACACTTATCTCTCAGAACTGAGCAAGTGGAGAGACGTTCGTTCATCTAGCAAAAAGGGAACGGGTTGCAGGAGAAACTTTTACTCTGGTTTCGCAGTCTGTTTCCTTGTGCCGTTTTGAAGTTCCTGCAGTTTTCACTGTAAAAGCGATTTGGAGTTAGTACCTCCCCATATATATGTATGGAGTGGAGTTTGCAAGGAAAAGGAACTTTGTGTTCCCAACAAGCGAGGTGAAGTATGGCTTTCACACACACTTATCTCTCTGAACTGAGCATGTGGAGAGACGTTCGTTCATCTAGCACAAACGGAACGGGTTGCAGGAGAAACTTTTACTCTGGATTCTCAGTCTGTTTCCTAGTGCCGATTTGATGTTCCTGCATTTTTCACTGTAAAACCGAGTTGGAGCTTGTACCTCCCCATATATATGTATGGAGTTGAATTTTCAACAGAAAAGAAACTATGTGTTCCCAACAAGCTAGCTGAAGGACGGCTTTCAAACACACTTATCCCTCAAAACTGTGCATTGGAGACTCCTTCGTTCATGTAGCACAAAAGAACTTTTTGCAGGGGAAACTATTACTCTGGTTTCTCAGTGTGTTTCCTAGTGCCGGTTTGAAGTTCCTGAAATTTTCACTGTAAAACCGAGTTGGAGCTGGTACATCCTCATATATATGTATGGATTGGGGTTTGTAAGTGAAAAGAAAATTTGTGTTCCCAACAAGCTAGGTGAAGGATGGCTTTCCCACACACTTATATCTCAGAACTGAGCATGGGGAGAGACGTTCGTTCATCTAGCACAAAGGGAACGGTTTGCAGGAGAAACTTTTACTCTCGTTTATCAGTCTGTTTCCTAGTGCCGGTTTGAAGTTCCTGCAGTTTTTACTGTAAAATCTAGTTGGAGCTAGTACCTACCCATATATGTATGGAGTGGAGTTTGCAATGAAAAGGAACTTTGTGTTCCCAACAAGCGAGGTGAAGGACGGCTTTCCCACACACTTATCTCTCAGAACTGAGCATGAGGTGAGACTTTCATTCATCTAGCACAAAGGGAACGGGTGGCAGGAGAAACTTTTACTCTGAATTATCAGTCTGTTTCCTAGTGCCGGTTTGAAGTTCCTGCAGTTTTCACTGTAAAACCGAGTTGGAGTTAATACCTCCCCATATATATGTATGGATTGTTGTTTGCAACTGAAAAGAAACTTTGTGTTCCCAACAAGCTATGTGAAGGACGGCTTTCACACACACTTATCTCTCAGAACTGAGCATGTGGAGAGACATTCGTTCCTCTAGCTCAAAGGGAAAGGGAAGCAGGAGAAACTTTTAATCTATTTTCTCACTGTGTTTCCTAGTGCCGGTTTCAAGTTCCTGCAGTTTTCACTGTAAAACCGAGTTGGAGCTAGTACCTCCCCATATATATGTATGGAGTGGAGTTTGCAAGTGAAAAGAAACTTTGTGTTCCCAAAAAGCTAGGTGAAGGACGGCTTTCACACACACTTATCTCTCAGAAGTGAGCATGTGGAGAGTCGTTCGTTCATCAAGCACAAAAGGAACGTTTTGCAGCGGAAACTGTTACTCTGGTTTCTCAGTGTGTTTCCTAGTGCCGGTCTGACGTTCCTGAAGTTTTCACTGTAAAACCGATTTGGAGCTGGTACATCCTCATATATATGTATGAATTGGGGTTTGCAACTGAAAAGAAACTTTGTGTTCCCAACAAGCTAGTTGAAGGATGGCTTTCACACACTCTTATCTCTCAGAACTGAGCATGTGGAGAGATGTTCGTTCATCTAGCTCAAAGGGAATGGGAAGCAGGGGAAACTTTCACTCTATTTTCTCACTGTGTTTCCTAGTGCCGGTTTGAATTTCCTGCAGTTTTCACTGTATAACCGAGTTTGAGCTAGTACTTCAACATATATATTTAAGGAATGGAGTATGCAAATGAAAAGGAACTTTGTGTTCCCAACAAGCTAGGTGAAGGACGGCTTTCACACACACTTATCTCTCAGAACTGGGCATATGGAGGGACGTTCGTTCATCTAGCACAAAGGGAACGTGTTGCAGGAGAAACTTTTTCTCTGGTTTCTCAGTCTGTTTCCAAGTGCCGGTTTGAAGTTCCTGCAGTTTTCACTGTAAAACCGATTTGGAGCTAATACCTCCCCATATATATGTATGGAGTGGAGTTTTCAACTGAAAAGAAACTTTGTGTTCCCAACAAGCTAAGTGAAGCACGGCTTTCACACACACTTATCTCTCAGAACTGAGCATGTGGAGAGACGTTCGTTCATCTAGCACAAAGGGAACGGGTTGCAGGAGAAACTACTACTCTGGTTTCTCAGTCTGTTTCCTAGTGCCGGTTTGAATTTCCTGCACTTTTCACTGTAAAACCGAGTTGGAGCTAGTACCTCCCCATATATATGTATGGAGAGGAGTTTGCAAATGAAAAGAAACTTTATGTTCCAAACAAGCTAGGTGAAGGACGGCTTTCACATACACATATCTCTCAGAATTGAGCATGTGGAGAGACGTTCGTTCATCTAGCACAAATGGAACGGGTTAAAGGAGAAACTTTTACTCTGGTTTCTCAGTCTGTTTCCTAGTGCCGGTTTGAAGTTCCTGCAGATTTCACTGTAAAACCGAGTTGGAGCTAGTACCTCCCCATATATATGTATGGAGTGGAGTTTGCAAATGAAAAGAAACTTTGTGTTCCAAACAAGCTAGTTGAAGGACGGCTTTCACATACAAATACCTCTCAGAAATGAGCATGTGGAGAGACATTCTTTCATCTAGCACAAAGGGAACGGATTGAAGGAGAAACTTTTACTCTGGATTCACAGTCTGTTTCCTAGTGCCGGTTTGAATTTCCTGCAGTTTTCACTGTAAAACAGATTTGGAGCTAGTACCTCCCCATATATATATATGGAGTGGAATTTGCAACAGAAAAGAAACTATGTGTTCCCAACACGCTAGCTGAAGGACGGCTTTCACACACACTTATCCCTCAAAACTGAGCATTGGAGACTCGTTCGTTCATGTAGCACAAAAGGAACGGTTTGCAGGGGAAACTATTACTCTGGTTTCTCAGTGTGTTTCCTAGTGCCGGTTTGATGTTCCTGAAGTTTTCTCTGTAAAACCGAGTTGGAGCTGGTACATCCTCATATATATGTATGGATTGGGGTTTGCAACTGAAAAGAAACTTTGTGTTCCCAACAAGCTAGCTGAAGAATGGCTTTCACACACACTTATCTCTCAGAACTGAGCATGTGGAGAGACGTTCGTTCATCCAGCTCAGAGAGAACGGGTTGCAGGGGAAATTTTTCTCTGGTTTCTCAGTCTGTTTCCAAGTGCAGGTTTGAAGTTCCTGCAGTTTTCACTGTAAAACCGAGTTGGAGTTTGTACCTCCCTATATATATGTATGGAGTGGTGTTTGCAACTGAAAAGAAACTTTGTGTTCCCAACAAGCTAGGTGAAGCACGGCTTTCTCACACACTTATCTCTCAGAACTGAGCATGTGGAGAGACGTTCGTTCATCTAGCACAAAGGGAACGGTTTGCAGGAGAAACTGTTAGTCTGGTTTCTCAGTCTGTTTCCTAGTGCCGGTGTGAAGTTCCTGCAGTTTTCACTGTAAAACCGAGTTGGAGCTAGTACCTCCCCATATATATGTATGGAGTGGAGTTTGCAAGGAAAAGGAACTTTGTGTTCCCAACAAGCGAGCTGAAGTATGGCTTTCACAGACACTTATCTCTCAGAACTGAGCATGTGGAGAGATGTTCGTTCATTTAGCAAAAAGGGAACGGTTTGCAGGAGAAACTTTTACTCTGGATTCTCAGTCTGTTTCCTAGTACCGGGTTGAAATTCCTGCAGTTTTCACTGTAAAATCGAGTTGGAGTTAGTACCTCCCCATATATATGTATGGAGTGGTGTTTGCAAGTGAAAAGAAACTTTGTGTTCCCAACAAGCTAGGTGAAGTACGGCTTTCACACACACTTATCTCTCAGAACTGAGCATGTGGAGAGACGTTCGTTCATATAGCTCAAAGGGAACGGGTTGCAGGAGAAACTATTACTCTGGTTTCTCAGGCTGTTTCCAAGTGCCGGTTTGAAGTTCCTGCAGTTTTCTCTGTAAAACCGAATTGGAGCTCGTACCACCCCATATATATGTATGGAGTGGAGTTTGCATGTGAAAGGAAACTTTGTGTTCCCAACAACTTTTGTGAATTACGGCTTTCACACACACTTATCTCTCAGAACTGAGCATGTGGAGAGTCGTTCGTTCATCAAGCACAAAACGGAATGGGTTGCAGGAGAAACTTTTACTCTGGATTCTCAGTCTGTTTCCTAGTGCCGATTTGAAGTTCCTGATGTTTTCACTGTAAAACCGAGTTGGATCTGGTACATCCTCATATATATGTATGGATTGGGGTTTGAAACTGAAAAGAATCTTTGTGTTCCCAACAAGCTAGGTGAAGGATGGCTTTCACACACACTTATCTCTCAGAACTGAGCATTTGGAGAGACGTTCGTTCATCTAGCTCAAAGGGAACGGGAAGCAGGAGAAATTTTTCTCTATTTTCTCACTGTGTTTCCTAGTGCCGGTTTGAAGTTCCTTCAGTTTTCACTGTAAAACCGAGTTTGAACTAGTTCTTCCCCATATATATTTAAGGAGTGGAGTATGCAATTGAAAAGGGACTTTGTGTTCCCAACAAGCTAGGTGAAGGACGGCTTTCACATACACATATCTCTCAGAACTGAGCATGTGGAGAGACATTCGTTCATCAAGCACAAAGGGAACGGGTTGAAGGAGAAACATTTACTCTGGATTCTCAGTCTGTTTCCAAGTGCCGGTTTGAAGTTCCTGCAGTTTTTAGTGTAAAACCGAGTTGGAGCTAGTACCTCGCTATATATATGTATGGAGTGGAGTTTGCAAATGAAAAGAAACTTTTCGTTCCAAACAAGCTAGTTGAAGGACGGCATTCACATACACATATCCCTCAGAACTGAGCATGTGGAGAGACATTCGTTCATCTAGCATAAAGGGAACCGGTTGAAGGTGAAACTTTTACTCTGGTTTCTCAGACTGTTACCTAGTGCCGGTTTGAAGTTCCTGCAGATTTCACTGTAAAACCGAGTTGGAGCTAGTACCTCCCCATATATATGTATGGAGTGGAGTTTGCAAATGAAAAGAAACTTTGTGTTCCAAACAAGCTAGTTGAAGGACGGCTTTCACATACAAATATCTCTCAGAAATGAGCATGTGGAGAGACATTCTTTCATCTAGCACAAAGGGAACGGATTGAAGGAGAAACTTTTACTCTGGATTCTCAGTCTGTTTCCTAGTGCCGGTTTGAATTTCCTGCAGTTTTCACTGTAAAACAGATTTGGAGCTAGTACCCTCCCCATATATATATATGGAGTGGATTTTGCAACTGTAAAGTAACTATGTGTTCCCAAAAATCTAGGTGAAGGACGGCCTTCACACACACTTATCTCTCAGAACTGAGCATGTGGAGAGACGTTCGTTCATCTAGCACAAAGGGAACGGGTTTCAGGAGAAACTTTTACTCTGGACTCTCAGTCTGTTTCCTAGTGCCGGTTTGAAGTTCCTGCAGTTTTCACTGTAAAACCGTGTTGGAGATGGTACCTCCCCATATATATGTATGGAGTGGAGTTTGCAAGTGAAAAGAAACTTTGTGTTCCCAACAAGCTAGGTGAAGGACGGCTTTCACACACACTTATTTCTCAGAACTTAGCATTTGGAGAGTCGTTCGTTCATCAAGCACAAAGGGAATGGGTTGCAGGAGAAATTTTTACTCTGGATTCTCAGTCTGTTATCTAGTGCAGATTTGAAGTTCCTGCATTTTTCACTGTAAAACCGAGTTGGAGCTTGTACCTCCCCATATATATGTATGGAGTGGAGTTTGCAACTGAAAAGAAATTATGTGTTCCCAACAAGCTAGCTGAAGGACGGCTTTCACACACACTTATCCCTCAAAACTGAGCATTGGAGACTCGTTCGTTCATGTAGCACAAAAGAAACGGTTTGCACGGGAAACTATTACTGTGGTTTCTCAGTGTGTTTCCTAGTGACGGTTTGAAGTTCCTGCAGTTTTCAGTGAAAAACCGAGTTGGAGCTAATTCCTCCGCATATATATGTATGGATTGGAGTTTGCAAATGAAAAGAAACTTTGTGTTCCAAACATGCTTGTTGGAAGACGGCTTTCACATACACATAACTCTCAGAATTGAGCATGTGGAGAGACATTCGTTCATCTAGCACAAATTGAACGTGTTGAAGGAGAAACTTTTACTCTGGTTTCTCAGTCTGTTTCCTAGTGCCGGTTTGAAGTTCCTGCAGTTTTCACTGTAAAAGAGTTGGAGCTAGTACCTCCCCATATATATGTATGGAGTGGAGTTTGCAACTGAAAAGTAACTATGTGTTCCCAACAAGCTACGTGAAGGACGGCTTTCACACACACTTATCTCTCATAATTGAGCATGTGGAGAGACGTTCGTTCATCTAGCACAAAGGGAACTGGTTGCAGGAAAACTTTTACTCTGGTTTCTCAGTCTGTTTCCTAGTGCCGGTTTGAAGTTCCCGCAGTTTTCACTGTAAAACCGTGTTGGAGCTAGTACATCCCCATATATATGTATGGAGTGGAGATTGCAAGGAAAAGGAACTTTGTGTTCCCAACAAGCGAGGTGAAGGACGGCTTTCACACACACTTATCTCTCAGAACTGAGCATGTGGATAAACGTTCGTTCATCTAGCACAAATGGAACGGGATGCAGTTGAAACTTTTACTCTGGATTCTCAGTGTGTTTCCTAGTGCCGGTTTGAATTTCCTGCAGTTTTCACTGTAAAACCGAGTTGGAGTTATTACCTCCCCATATATATGTATGAAGTGCTGTTTGCAAGTGAAAAGAAACTTTGTGTTCCCAACATGCTAGGTGAAGGATGGCTTTCACACACACTTATCTCTCAGAACTGAGCATGAGGTGAGACTTTCGTTCATCTAGCACAAATGGAACGGGTTGCAGGAGAAACTTTTACTCTGAATTATCAGTCTGTTTCCTAGTGCCGGTTTGAAGTTCCTGCAGTTTTCACTGTAAAACAGATTTGGAGTTAGTACCTCCCCATATATATGTATGGATTGGAGTTTGCAACTGAAAAGTAACTATGTGTTCCGAACAAGCTAGGTGAAGGACGGATTTCACACACACTTATCTCTCAGAACTGAGCATGTGGAGAGTAATTCGTTCATCTAGCACAAAAGGAACGGGTTGAAGGAGAAAATTTTATTCTGGTTTCTCAGTCTGTTTCCTAGTGCCGGTTTGAAATTCCTGCAGTTTTCACTGTAAAACCGAGTTGGAGCTAGTTCTTCCCCATATATATGTATGGAGTGGAGTTTGCAACTCAAAAGTAACTATGTGTTCCGAACACGCTAGGTGAAGGACGGATTATACACACACTTATCTCTCAGAACTGAGCATGTGGAGAGACATTCGTTCATCTAGCACAAAGGGAACGGTTTGAAGGAGAAACTTTTATTCTGGATTCTAAGTCTTTTTCCTAGTGCCGTTTTGAAGTTTCTGCAGTTTTCACTGTAAAACCTAGTTGGAGCTAGTACATCCCCATATATAAGTATGGATTGGAGATTGCAAGGAAAAGGAACTTTGTGTTCCCAACAAGCGAGGTGAAGTACGGCTTTCACACACACTTATCTCTCAGAACTGAGCATATGGAGAAACGTTCGTTCATCTAGCACAAAGGGAACGGGATGCAGGAGAAACTTTTACTCTGGATTCTCAGTGTGTTTCCTAGTGCCGGTTTGAAGTTCCTGCAGTTTTCACTGTAAAACCGAGTTGGAGTTATTACCTAACCATATATATGTATGAAGTGCTGTTTGCAAGTGAAAAGAAACTATGTGTTCCCAACAAGCTAGGTGAAGTACGGCTTTCACACACACTAATCTCTCAGAAATGAGCATGTGGATAGATTCTCGTTCATCTAGCTAAAAGGGAAGCGGTTGCAGGAGAAACTATTACTCTGGTTTCACAGTCTGTTTCCAAGTGCCGGTTTGAAGTTCCTGCAGTTTTCACTGTAAAACAGAGTTGGAGCTAGTACCTCCCCATATATATGTATGGAGTGGAGTTTGCAACTGAAAGGAAACTTTGTGTTCCCAACAAGATATGTGAAGCACGGCTTTCACACACACTTATATCTCAGAACTGAGCATGTGGAGAGACATTCGTTCATCTAGCACAAAGGGAACGGGTTGCAAGAGAAACTTTTACTCTGGTTTCTCAGTCTGTTTCCTAGTGCTGGTTTGAAGTTCCTGCGGTTTTCAGTGTAAAACCGATTTGGAGCTAGTACCTCCCCATATATATGTATGGAGTGGAGTTTGCAAATGAAAAGAAACTTTGTGTTCCCAACAAGCTAGGTGAAGCACGGCTTTCACACACACTTATCTCTCAGAACTGAGCATGTGGAGAGACGTTCGTTCATCTAGCACAAAGGGAACGGGTTGCAGGAGAAACTTCTACTCTGGTTTCTCAGTCTGTTTCCTAGTGCCGGTTTGAATTTCCTGCACTTTTCACTGTAAAACCGAGTTGGAGCTAGTACATCCCCATATATATGTATGGAGAGGAGTTTGCAAATGAAAAGAAACTTTGTGTTCCAAACAAGCTAGGTGAAGGACGGCTTTCACATACACATATCTCTCAGAACTGAGCATGTGGAGAGACGTTTGTTCATCTAGCACAAAGGGAACGGGTTGAAGGAGAAACTTTTACTCTGGTTTCTCAGTCTGTTTCCTAGTGCCGGTTTGAACTCCCTGCAATTTTCACTGTAAAACCGTTTTGGAGCTAGTACCTCCCCATATATATGTATGGAGAGGAGTTTGCAAATGAAAAGAAACTTTGTGTTCCAAACAAGCTAGGTGAAGCACGGCTTTCACATACACATATCTCTCAGAACTAAGCATGTGGAGAGACGTTTGTTCATCTAGCAAAAAGGGAACGGGTTGAAGGAGAAACTTTTACTCTGGTTTCTCAGTCTGTTTCCTAGTGCAGGTTTGAACTCCCTGCAATTTTCACTGTAAAACCGAGTTGGAGTTAGTACCTACCCATATATATGTATGGAGTGGAGTTTGCAACTGAAAAGTAACTATGTGTTCCCAAGAAGCTAGGTGAAGTACGGCCTTCACACACACTTATATCTCAGAACTGAGCATGTGGAGAGACGTTCGTTCATCTAGCACAAAGGGAACGGGAAGCAGGATAAACTTTTACTCTGGTTTCTCAGTCTGTTTCCTAGTGCCAGTTTGAAGTTCCTGCAGTTTTCACTGTAAAACCTAGTTGGAGCAAGTACCTACACAGATATATGTATGTAGTGGAGTTTGCAAGGAAAAGGAACTTTGTGTTCCCAACAAGCGAGGTGAAGGACGGCTTTCCCACACACTTATCTCTCAGAACTGAGCATGAGGTGAGACTTTCGTTCATCTAGCACAAATGGAACGGTTTGCAGGAGAAACTTTTACTCTGAATTATCAGTCTGTTTCCTAGTGCCGGTTTGAAGTTCCTGCAGTTTTCACTGTAAAAACGAGTTGGAGTTAGTACCTCCCCATATATATGTATGAAGTGGAGTTTGCAAGGAAAAGGAACTTTGTGTTCCCAACAAGCGAGGTGAAGGACGGCTTTCCCACACACTTATATCTCAGAACTGAGCATGAGGTGAGACTTTCGTTCATCAAGCACAAATGGAACGGGTTGCAGGAGAAACTTTTACTCTGAATTATCAGTCTGTTTCCTAGTGCCGGTTTGAAGTTCCTGCAGTTTTCACTGTAAAACAGTGTTGGAGTTAGTACCTCCCCATATATATGTATGGATTGGAGTTTGCAACTGAAAAGTAACTATGTGTTCCGAACAAGCTAGGTGAAGGACGGATTTCACACACACTTATCTCTCAGAACTGAGCATGTGGAGAGTAATTCGTTCATCTAGCACAAAAGGAACGGGTTGAAGGAGAAAATTTTATTCTGGTTTCTCAGTCTGTTTCCTAGTGCTGGTTTGAAATTCCTGCAGTTATCACTGTAAAACCGAGTTGGAGCTAGTTCTTCCCCATATATATGTATGGAGTGGAGTTTGCAACTCAAAAGTAATTATGTGTTCCGAACACGCTAAGTGAAGGACGGATTATACACACACTTATCTCTCAGAACTGAGCATGTGGAAAGACATTCGTTCATCTAGCACAAAGGGAACGGGTTGAAGGAGAAACTTTTATTCTGGTTTCTAAGTCTTTTTCCTAGTGCCGTTTTGAAGTTTCTGCAGTTTTCACTGTAAAACCTAGTTGGAGCTAGTACATCCCCATATATAAGTATGGATTGGAGATTGCAAGGAAAAGGAACTTTGTGTTCCCAACAAGCGAGGTGAAGTACGGCTTTCACACACACTTATCTCTCAGAACTGAGCATGTGGAGAAACGTTCGTTCATCTAGCACAAAGGGAACGGGATGCAGGAGAAATTTTACTCTGGATTCTCAGTGTGTTTCCTAGTGCCGGTTTGTAGTTCCTGCAGTTTTCACTGTAAAACCGAGTTGGAGTTATTACCTAACCATATATATGTATGAAGTGCTGTTTGCAAGTGAAAAGAAACTATGTGTTCCCAACAAGCTAGGTGAAGTACGGCTTTCACACACACTTATCTCTCAGAAATGAGCATGTGGATAGATTCTCGTTCATCTAGCTAAAAGGGAACCGGTTGCAGGAGAAACTATTACTCTGGTTTCACAGTCTGTTTCCAAGTGCCGGTTTGAAGTTCCTGCAGTTTTCACTGTAAAACAGAGTTGGAGCTAGTACCTCCCCATATATATGTATGGAGTGGAGTTTGCAACTGAAAAGAAACTTTGTGTTCCCAACAAGATAGGTGAAGCACGGCTTTCACACACACTTATATCTCAGAACTGAGCATGTGGAGAGACGTTCGTTCATCTAGCACAATGGGAACGGGTTGCAGGAGAAACTTCTACTCTGGTTTCTCAGTCTGTTTCCTAGTGCCGGTTTGAATTTCCTGCACTTTTCACTGTAAAACCGAGTTGGAGCTAGTACCTCCCCATATATATGTATGGAGAGGAGTTTGCAAATGAAAAGAAACTTTGTGTTCCAACAAGCTAGGTGAAGGACGGCTTTCACATACACATATCTCTCAGAACTGAGCATGTGGAGAGACGTTTGTTCATCTAGCACAAAGGGAACGGGTTGAAGGAGAAACTTTTACTCTGGTTTCTCAGTCTGTTTCCTAGTGCCGGTTTGAACTCCCTGCAATTTTCACTGTAAAACCGATTTGGAGCTAGTACCTCCCCATATATATGTATGGAGTGGAGTTTGCAACTGAAAAGTAACTATGTGTTCCCAAGAAGCTAGGTGAAGTACGGCCTTCACACACACTTATATCTCAGAACTGAGCATGTGGAGAGACGTTCGTTCATCTAGCACAAAGCGAACTGGAAGCAGTATAATCTTTTACTCTGGATTCTCAGTCTGTTTCCTAGTGCCAGTTTGAAGTTCCTGCAGTTTTAACTGTAAAATCTAGTTGGAGCTAGTACCTACACAGATATATATATATTGTGGAGTTTGCAAGGAAAAGGAACTTTGTGTTCCCAACAAGCGAGGTGAAGGACGGCTTTCCCACACACTTATCTCTCAGAACTGAGCATGAGGTGAGACTTTCGTTCATCTAGCACAAATGGAACGGGTTGCAGGAGAAACTTTTACTCTGAATTATCAGTCTGTTTCCTAGTGCCGGTTTGAAGTTCCTGCAGTTTTCACTGTAAAACCGAGTTGGAGTTAGTACCTCCCCATATATAAGTATGGAGTGGAGTTTGCAAGTGAAAAGAAACTTTGTGTTCCCAACAAGCTTGGTGAAGTACGGCTATCACACACACTTATCTCTCAGAAATGAGCATGTGGATAGAAGTTCGTTCATCTGGCTCAAAGAGAACTGGTTGCAGGAGAAACTTTTACTCTGGTTTCTCAGTCTGTTTCCAAGTGCCTGTTTGAAGTTCCTGCAGTTTTCACTGTAAAACCGAATTTGAGCTCGTACCTACCCATATATTTGTATGGAGTGGAGTTTGCAACGGAAAAGAATCTTTGTGTTCCCAACATGTTAAGTGAAGGACGGCTTTCACACACACTTATCTCTCAGAACTTAGCATGTGGAGAGTCGTTCGTTCATCAAGCACAAAGGAATGGTTTGCAGGAGAAAATTTTCCTCTGGATTCTTAGTCTGTTTCCTAGTGCCGGTTTGAAGTTAATGCATTTTTCACTGTAAAACCGAGTTGGAGCTGGTACATCCCCATATATATATATGGATTGGTGTTTGCAACTGAAAAGAAACTTTGTGTTCCCAACAAGCTAGGTGAAGGATGGCTTTCACACACACTTATTTCTCAGAACTGAGCATGTGGAGAGACGTTCGTTCCTCTAGCTCAAAGGGAAAGGGAAGCAGGAGAAACTTTTACTGTATTTTCTCATTGTGTTTCCTAGTGCCGGTTCCAAGTTCCTGCAGATTTCACTGTAAAACCGATTTTGAGCTAGTACTACCCCATATATATTTAAGGAGAGGAGTATGCAACTGAAAAGGAACTTTGTGTTCCCAACAAGCTAGGTGAAGTACGGCTTTCACACACTCTTATCTCTCAGAACTGAGCATGTGGAGAGACGTTCGTTCATCTAGCTCAAAGGGAACGGGTTGCAAGTGAAACTTTTACTCTGGTTTCTCAGTCTGTTTCCAAGTGCCGGTTTGAAGTTCCTGCAGTTTTCACTGTAAAACCGGGTTGGAGCTCGTACCTCCCTATATATATTTATGGAATGGGGTTTGAAACGAAAATGAAACTTCATGTTCCCAACAAGTTATGTGAAGGACGGCTTTCACACACACTTATCTCTCAGAACTGAGCATGTGGAGAGACGTTCGTTCATCTAGCACGAAGGGAACGGGTTGCAGGAGGAACTTTTACTCTGGTTTCTCAGTCTGTTTCCTACTGCCGGTATGAAGTTCCTGCAGTTTTCACTGTAAAACCGAGTTGGAGCTAGTACCTCCCCATATATAAGTATTTAGTGGAGTTTGCAAGTGAAAAGAAACTTTGTGTTCCCAACAAGCGAGGTGAAGTACGGCTTTCACACACACTTATCTCTCAGAAATGAGCATGTGGATAGAAGTTCGTTCATCTAGCTCAAAGAGAACTGGTTGCAGGAGAAACTATTACTCTGGTTTCTCAGTCTGTTTCCAAGTGCCTGTTTGACGTTCCTGCAGTTTTCACTGTAAAACCGAATTGGAGCTCGTTCCTCCCCATATATATGTATGGAGTGGAGTTTGCAACGGAAAAGAATCTTTGTGTTCCCAACATGTTAAGTGAAGGACAGCTTCCACACACACTTATCTCTCAGAACTTAGCATGTGGAGAGTCGTTCGTTCATCAAGCACAAACGGAATGGTTTGCAGGAGAAACTTTTCCTCTGGATTCTTAGTCTGTTTCCTAGTGCCGGTTTGAAGTTAATGCATTTTTCACTGTAAAACCGAGTTGGAGCTGGGACCTCCCCATATATATGTATGGATTGGTGTTTGCAACTGAAAAGAAACTTTGTGTTCCCAACAAGCTATGTGAAGGATGGCTTTCACACACACATATTTCTCAGAACTGAGCATGTGGAGAGAGTTTCGTTCCTATAGCTCAAAGGGAAAGGGAAGCAGGAGAAACTTTTACTCTATTTTCTCACTGTGTTTCCTAGTGCCGGTTCCAAGTTCCTGCAGTTTTCACTGTAAAACCGATTTTGAGCTAGTACTTCCCCATATATATTTAAGGAGAGGAGTATGCAACTGAAAAGGAAGTTTGTGTTCCCAACAAGCTAGGTGAAGTACGGCTTTCACACACTCTAATCTCTCAGAACTGAGCATGTGGAGAGACGTTCGTTCATCTAGCTCAAAGGGAACGGGTTGCAGGAGGAATTTTTACTCTGGTTTCTCAGTCTGTTTCCTACTGCCGGTATGAATTTCCTGCAGTTTTCACTGTAAAACCGAGTTGGAGCTAGTACCTCCCCATATATATGTATGGAGTGGAGTTTGCAAGTGAAAAGAAACTTTGTGTTCCCAAAAAGCTAGGTGAAGGACGGCTTTCACACTCACTTATCTCTCAGAACTGAGCATGTGGAGAGTCGTTCGTTCATCTAGCACAAAGGGAACGGGTTGCAGGAGAAACTATTACTCTGGTTTCTCAGTCTGTTTCCAAGTGCCGATTCGAAGTTCCTGCAGTTTTCACTGTAAAACCGAGTTGGAGCTCGTACCTCCCCTTATATATGTATGGAGAGGAGTTTGCAACGGAAAAGAATCTATGTTTTCACAACAAGGTAGGTGAAGGACGGCTTTCACACACATTTATCTCTCAGAACTGTGCATGTGGAGAGATGTTCGTTCATCTAGCACAAAGGGAACGGTTTGCAGGTGAAACTTTTACTCTGGTTTCTCAGTCTGTTTCCTAGTGCCGGTTTGAAGTTCCTGCAGTTTTCACTGTAAAACCTAGTTGGAGCTAGTACCTCCCCATATATATGTATGGAGTGGAATATGCAAGGAAAAGGAACTTTGTGTTCCCAACAAGCTAGGTGAAGCAAGGCCTTCACACACACATATCTCTCAGAACTGAGCATGTGGAGAGACATTCGTTCATCTAGCACAAATGGAAAGGTTTGAAGGAGAAACTTCTACTCTGGTTTCTCAGTCTGTTTCCTAGTGCCGGTTTGAAGTTCCTGCAGTTTTCACTGTAAAACCGAGTTGGAGCTAGTACCTCCCCATATATATGTATGGAGTGGAGATTGCAAGGAAAAGGAACTTTGTGTTCCCTACAAGCGAGGTGAAGGACGGCTTTAACACACAATTATCTCTCAGAACTGAGCATGTGGAAAGACGGTCGTTCATCTCGCTCAGAGGGAACGTATTGCAGAGGAAATTTTTCTCTGGTTTCTCAGTCTGTTTCCAAGTGCCGGTTTGAATTTCCTGCAGTTTTCACTGTAAAACCGAGTTGGAGTTAGTACCTCCCCATATATATGTATGGAGTGGAGTTTGCAAGTGAAAAGTAACTTTGTGTTCCCAACAAGCTTGGTGAATTACGGCTTTCACACACACTTATCTCTCAGAAATGAGCATGTGGATAGACGTTCGTTCATCTAGCTCAAAGGGAACGGGTTGCAGTAGAAACTATTACTCTGGTTTCTCAGTCTGTTTCCAAGTGCCGGTTTGAAGTTAATGCATTTTTCACTGTAAAACCGAGTTGGAGCTGGTACCTCCCCATATATATGTATGGATTGGTGTTTGCAACTGAAAAGAAACTTTGTGTTCCCAACAAGCTAGGTGAAGGATGGCTTTCACACACACTTATTTCTCAGAACTGAGCATGTTGAGAGACGTTGGTTCCTCTAGCTCAAAGGGAAAGGGAAGCAGGAGAAACTTTTACTCTATTTTCTCACTGTGTTTCCTAGTGCCGGTTCCAAGTTCCTGCAGTTTTCACTGTAAAACCGAGTTTGAGCTAGTACTTCCCCATATATATTTAAGGAGAGGAGTATGCAACTGAAAAGGAACTTTGTGTTCCCAACAAGCTAGGTGAAGTACGGCTTTCACACACACTTATCTCTCAGAACTGAGCATGTGGAGAGACGTTCGTTCATCTAGCTCAAAGGGAACGGGTTGCAGGAGAAACTATTACTCTGGTTTCTCAGTCTGTTTCCAAGTGCCGGTTTGAAGTTCCTGCAGTTTTTACTGTAAAACCGAGTTGGAGTTTGTACCTCCCCATATATATGTATGGAGTGGAGTTTGCAAATGAAAAGAAACTTTGTGTTCCCAACAAGCTAGGTGAAGCACGGCTTTCACACACTAATTATCTCTCAGAACTGAGCATGTGGAGAGACGTTCGTTCATCTAGCACAAAGGGAACGGTTTGCAGGAGAAACTATTACTCTGGATTCTCAGTCTGTTTCCTAGTGCCGGTTTGAAGTTCCTGCAGTTTTCACTGTAAAACCGATTTGGAGCTAGTACCTCCCAATATATATGTATGGAGTGGAGTTTGCAAGTGAAAAGAAACTTTGTGTTCCCAACAAGCTAGGTGAAGGACGGCTTTCACACACTCTTATCTTTCAGAAATTAGCATGTGGATAGACGTTCGTTCATCTAGCTCAAACGGAACGGGTTGCAGGAGAAACTATTACTCTGGTTTCTCAGTCTGTTTCCAAGTGCCGGTTTGATGTTCCTGCAGTTTTCACTGTAAAACCGAATTGGAGCTCGTACCACCCCATATATATGTATGGAGTGGAGTTTGCTAGTGAAAAGAAACTTTGTGTTCCCAACAAGTTAGGTGAAGTACGGCTTTCACACACACTTATCTCTCAGAACTGAGCATGTGGTGAGTCGTTCGTTCATCAAGCACAAAGGGAATGGGTTGCATGAAAAACTTTTACTCTGGATTCTCAGTCTGTTTCCTAGTGCCGATTTGATGTTCCTGCATTTTTCACTGTAAAACCGAGTTGGAGCTGGTACCTCCCCATATATATGTATGGAGTGGAATTTGCAACAGAAAAGAAACTATGTGTTCCCAACAAGCTACTTGAAGGACGGCTTTCTCAAACACTTATCCCTCAAAACTGAGCATTGGAGACTCGTTCATTCATGTAGCACAAAAGTAACGGTTTGCAGGGGAAACTATTACTCTGGTTTCTCAGTGTGTTTCCTAGTGCCGGTTTGAAGTTCCAGAAGTTTTCACTGTAAAACCGAGTTTGAGCTGGTACATCCTCATATATATGTATGGATTGGGGTTTGCTACTGAAAAGAAACTTTGTGTTCCCAACAAGCTAGGTAAAGGATGGCTTTCACACACATTTATCTCTCAGAACTGAGCATGTGGAGAGACGTTCGTTCATCTAGCTCAGAGGGAACATGTTGCAGGGGAAATTTTTCTCTGGTTTCTCAGTCTGTTTCCAAGTGCCGGTTTGAATTTCCTGCAGTTTTCACTGTAAAATCGAGTTGGAGTTAGTACCTCCCCATATATATGTATGGAGTGGTGTTTGCAACTGAAAAGAAACTTTGTGTTCCCAACAAGCTAGTTGAAGCACGGCTTTCTCACACACTTATCTCTCAGAACTGAGCATGTGGAGAGACGTTCGTTCATCTAGCACAAAGGGAACGGGTTGCAGGAGAAACTTTTACTCTGGTTTCTCAGTCTGTTTCCAAGTGCCGGTTTGAAGTTCCTGCAGTTTTCACTGTAAAACCGAGTTGGACTAGTACCTTCCCATATATATGTATGGAGTGGAGTTTGCAAATGAAAAGTAACTTTGTGTTCCAAACAAGCTAGTTGAAGGACGGCATTCACATACACATATCCCTCAGAACTGAGCATGTGGAGAGACATTCGTTCATCTAGCACAAAGGGAACGGTTTGCAGGAGAAACTTTTACTCTGGATTCTCAGTCTGTTTCCTAGTGCCGGTTTGAAGTTCCTGCAGTTTTCACTGTAAAACCGATTTGGAGCTAGTACCTCCCAATATATGTATGGAGTGGAGTTTGCAAGAAAAGGAACTTTGTGTTCCCAACAAGCGAGGTGAAGTATGGCTTTCACACACACTTATGTCTCAGAACTGAGCATGTGGAGAGACGTTCGTTCATCTAGCACAAAGGGAACGGGTTGCAGGAGAAACTTTTACTCTGGTTCTCAGTCTGTTTCCTAGTGCCGGTTTGAAGTTCCTGCAGTTTTAATATATATGTATGGAGTGGAGTTTGCAAGGAAAAGGAACTTTGTTTTCCCAACAAGCGAGGTGAAGTATGGGCTTTCACACACACTTATGTCTCAGAACTGAGCAGTGGATAGACGTTCGTTCAATCTAGCTCAACGGGAACGGGTTGACAGGCAGAAACTATTACTCTGGTTTTCTCAGTCTGTTTCCAAGTGCCGGTTTGAAGTTCCTGCAGTTTTCACTGTAAAACCGAATTGGAGCTCGTACCACCCCATATATATGTATGGAGTGGAGTTTGCCAGTGAAAAGAATCTTTGTGTTCCCAACAAGTCAGGTGAAGTACGGCTTTCACACACACTTATCTCTCAGAACTGAGCATGTGGAGAGTCGTTCGTTCATCAAGCACAAAGGGAATGGGTTGCATGAGAAACTTTTACTCTGGATTCTCAGTCTGTTTCCTAGTGCCGATTTGATGTTCCTGCATTTTTCACTGTAAAACCGAGTTGGAGCTGGTACCTCCCCTTATATATGTATGGAGTGGAATTTGCAACAGAAAAGAAACTATGTGTTCCCAACAAGCTACCTGAAGGACGGCTTTCTCACACACTTATCCCTCAAAACTGAGCATTGGAGACTCGTTCGTTCATGTAGCACAAAAGGAACGGTTTGCAGGGGAAACTATTACTCTGGTTTCTCAGTGTGTTTCCTAGTGCCGGTTTGAAGTTCCTGAAGTTTTCACTGTAAAACCGAGTTTGAGCTGGTACATCCTTATATATATGTATGGATTGGGGTTTGCAACTGAAAAGAAACTTTGTGTTCCCAACAAGCTAGGTGAAGTATGGCTTTCACACACATTTATCTCTCAGAACTGAGCATGTGGAGAGTGGTTCGTTCATCTAGCTCAGAGTGAACGGGTTGCAGGGGAAATTTTTCTCTGTTTTCTCAGTCTGTTTCCAAGTGCCGGTTTGAATTTCCTGCAGTTTTCACTGTAAAACCGAGTTGGAGTTAGTACCTCCGCATATATATGTATGGAGTGGTGTTTGCAACTGAAAAGAAACTTTGTGTTCCCAACAAGCTAGTTGAAGCACGGCTTTCTCACACACTTATCTCTCAGAACTGAGCATGTGGAGAGACGTTCGTTCATCTAGCACAAAGGGAACGGGTTGCAGGAGAAACTTTTACTCTGGTTTCTCAGTCTGTTTCCTAGTGCAGGTTTGAAGTTCCTGCAGTTTTCACTGTAAAACCGAGTTGAACTAGTACCTTCCCATATATATGTATGGAGTGGAGTTTGCAAGGAAAAGGAACTTTGTGTTCGCAACAAGCGAGGTGAAGTATGGCTTTCACACACACTTATCTCCCAGAACTGAGCATGTGGAGAGACGTTCGTTCATCTATCACAAAAGGAACGGTTTGCAGGGGAAACTATTACTCTGGTTTCTCAGTGTGTTTCCTAGTGCCGGTTTGAAGTTCCTGAAGTTTTCACTGTAAAACCGAGTTGGAGCTGGTACATCCTCATATATATGTATGGATTGGGGTTTGCAACTCAAAAGAAACTTTGAGTTCAAAACAAGCTAGGTGAAGGATGTCTTTCACACACACTTATCTCTCAGAACTGAGCATGTGGAGAGACGTTCGTTCATCTAGCTCAAAGGGAACGGGAAGCAGGAGAAACTTTTTCTCTATTTTCTCACTGTGTTTCCTAGTGCCGGTTTGAAGTTCCTGCAGTTTTCACTGTAAAACCGAGTTTGAGCTAGTACTTCCCCGTATATATTTAAGGAGTGGAGTATGCAACTGAAAAGGAACTTTGTTTTCCCAACAAGCTAGGTGAAGGACGGCTTTCACATACACATATCTCTCAGAACTGAGCATGTGGAGAGACATTCGTTCATCTAGCACATAGGGAACGGATTGAAGGAGAAACTTTTACTCTGGTTTCTCAGTCTGTTTCCTCGAGCCGGTTTGAAGTTCCTGCACTTTTCACTGTAAAACCGAGTTGGAGCTAGTATCTCCCAATATATATGTATGGAGTGGAGTTTGCAAATGAAAAGAAACTTTGTGTTCCAAACAAGCTAGTTGAAGGACGGCATTCACATACACATATCCCTCAGAACTGAGCATGTGGAGAGACGTTTGTTCATCTAGCACAAAGGGAACGGGTTGATGGAGAAACTTTTACTCTGGTTTCTCAGTCTGTTTCCTAGTGCCGGTTTGAACTCCTTGCAACTTTCACTGTAAAACCGATTTGGAGCTAGTACCTCCC
The DNA here is from genome assembly GCF_009834535.1 of Camelus ferus. Lineage (NCBI taxonomy): Eukaryota > Metazoa > Chordata > Mammalia > Artiodactyla > Camelidae > Camelus > Camelus ferus. The sequence goes on from NW_022587774.1 coordinate 43,203, forward strand.
CATATATATGTATGGAGTGGAGTTTGCAACTGAAAAGTAACTATGTGTTCCCAAGAAGCTAGGTGAAGTACGGCCTTCACACACACTTATATCTCAGAACTGAGCATGTGGAGAGACGTTCGTTCATCTAGCACAAAGGGAACTGGAAGCAGGATAATCTTTTACTCTGGATTCTCAGTCTGTTTCCTAGTGCCAGTTTGAAGTTCCTACAGTTTTAACTGTAAAACCTAGTTGGAGCTAGTACCTACACAGATATATATATATTGTGGAGTTTGCAAGGAAAAGGAACTTTGTGTTCCCAACAAGCGAGGTGAAGGACGGCTTTCCCACACACTTATCTCTCAGAACTGAGCATGAGGTGAGACTTTCGTTCATCTAGCACAAATGGAACGGGTTGCAGGAGAAACTTTTACTCTGAATTATCAGTCTGTTTCCTAGTGCCGGTTTGAAGTTCCTGCAGTTTTCACTGTAAAACCGAGTTGGAGTTAGTACCTCCCCATATATAAGTATGGAGTGGAGTTTGCAAGTGAAAAGAAACTTTGTGTTCCCAACAAGCTTGGTGAAGTACGGCTTTCACACACACTTATCTCTCAGAAATGAGCATGTGGATAGAAGTTCGTTCATCTAGCTCAAAGAGAACTGGTTGCAGGAGAAACTTTTACTCTGGTTTCTCAGTCTGTTTCCAAGTGCCTGTTTGAAGTTCCTGCAGTTTTCACTGTAAAACCGAATTTGAGCTCGTACCTACCCATATATATGTATGGAGTGGAGTTTGCAACGGAAAAGAATCTTTGTGTTCCCAACATGTTAAGTGAAGGACGGCTTTCACACACACTTATCTCTCAGAACTTAGCATGTGGAGAGTCGTTCGTTCATCAAGCACAAAGGGAATGGTTTGCAGGGGAAAATTTTCCTCTGGATTCTTAGTCTGTTTCCTAGTGCCGGTTTGAAGTTAATGCATTTGTCACTGTAAAACCGAGTTGGAGCTGGTACCTCCCCATATATATGTATGGATTGGTGTTTGCAACTGAAAAGAAACTTTGTGTTCCCAACAAGCTAGGTGAAGGATGGCTTTCACACACACTTATTTCTCAGAACTGAGCATGTGGAGAGACGTTAGTTCCTCTAGCTCAAAGGGAAAGGGAAGCAGGAGAAACTTTTACTCTATTTTCTCATTGTGTTTCCTAGTGCCGGTTCCAAGTTCCTGCAGTTTTCACTGTAAAACCGATTTTGAGCTAGTACTACCCCATATATATTTAAGGAGAGGAGTATGCAACTGAAAAGGAACTTTGTGTTCCCAACAAGCTAGGTGAAGTACGGCTTTCACACACTCTTATCTCTCAGAACTGAGCATGTGGAGAGACGTTCGTTCATCTAGCTCAAAGGGAACGGGTTGCAAGTGAAACTTTTACTCTGGTTTCTCAGTCTGTTTCCAAGTGCCGGTTTGAAGTTCCTGCAGTTTTCACTGTAAAACCGGGTTGGAGCTCGTACCTCCCTATATATATTTATGGAATGGGGTTTGCAACGAAAATGAAACTTCGTGTTCCCAACAAGTTATGTGAAGGACGGCTTTCACACACACTTATCTCTCAGAACTGAGCATGTGGAGAGACGTTCGTTCATCTAGCACGAAGGGAACGGGTTGCAGGAGGAACTTTTACTCTGGTTTCTCAGTCTGTTTCCTACTGCCGGTATGAAGTTCCTGCAGTTTTCTCTGTAAAACCGAGTTGGAGCTAGTACCTCCCCATATATATTTATGGAGTGGAGTTTGCAAGTGAAAAGAAACTTTGTGTTCCCAACAAGCGAGGTGAAGTACGGCTTTCACACACACTTATCTCTCAGAAAGGAGCATGTGGATAGAAGTTCGTTCATCTAGCTCAAAGAGAACTGGTTGCAGGAGAAACTATTACTCTGGTTTCTCAGTCTGTTTCCAAGTGCCTGTTTGAAGTTCCTGCAGTTTTCACTGTAAAACCGAATTGGAGCTCGTTCCTCCCCATATATATGTATGGAGTGGAGTTTGCAACGGAAAAGAATCTTTGTGTTCCCAACATGTTAAGTGAAGGACAGCTTTCACACACACTTATCTCTCAGAACTTAGCATGTGGAGAGTCGTTCGTTCATCAAGCACAAAGGGAATGGTTTGCAGGAGAAACTTTTCCTCTGGATTCTTAGTCTGTTTCCTAGTGCCAGTTTGAAGTTAATGCATTTTTCACTGTAAAACCGAGTTGGAGCTGGGACCTCCCCATATATATGTATGGATTGGTGTTTGCAACTGAAAAGAAACTTTGTGTTCCCAACAAGCTATGTGAAGGATGGCTTTCACACACATATATTTCTCAGAACTGAGCATGTGGAGAGAGGTACGTTCCTCTAGCTCAAAGGGAAAGGGAAGCAGGAGAAACTTTTACTCTATTTTCTCACTGTGTTTCCTAGTGCCGGTTCCAAGTTCCTGCAGTTTTCACTGTAAAACCGATTTTGAGCTAGTACTTCCCCATATATATTTAAGGAGAGGAGTATGCAACTGAAAAGGAACTTTGTGTTCCCAACAAGCTAGGTGAAGTACGGCTTTCACACACTCTTTTCTCTCAGAACTGAGCATGTGGAGAGACGTTCGTTCATCTAGCTCAAAGGGAACGGGTTGCAGGAGTAACTATTACACTGGTTTCTCAGTCTGTTTCCGAGTGCCGGTTTGAAGTTCCTGCAGTTTTCACTGTAAAAACGGGTTGGAGCTCGTACCTCCCTATATATATTTATGGAGTGGGGTTTGCAACGGAAATGAAACTTCGTGTTCCCAACAAGTTATATGAAGGACGGCTTTCACACACAATTATCTCTCAGAACTGAGCATGTGGAGAGACGTTCGTTCATCTAGCACGAAGGGAACGGTTTGCAGGTGGAACTTTTACTCTGGTTTCTCAGTCTGTTTCCTACTGCCGGTATGAATTTCCTGCAGTTTTCACTGTAAAACCGAGTTGGAGCTAGTACCTCCCCATATATATGTATGGAGTGGAGTTTGCAAGTGAAAAGAAACCTTGTGTTCCCAAAAAGCTAGGTGAAGGACGGCTTTCACACACACTTATCTCTCAGAACTGAGCATGTGGAGAGTCGTTCGTTCATCTAGCACAAAGGGAACGGGTTGCAGGAGAAACTATTACTCTGGTTTCTCAGTCTGTTTCCAAGTGCCGATTTGAAGTTCCTGCAGTTTTCACTGTAAAACCGAGTTGGAGCTCGTACCTCCCCTTATATAAGTATGGAGAGGAATTTGCAACGGAAAAGAAACTATGTTTTCACAACAAGGTAGGTGAAGGACGGCTTTCACACACATTTATCTCTCAGAACTGTGCATGTGGAGAGATGTTCGTTCATCTAGCACAAAGGGAACGGTTTGCAGGTGAAACTTTTACTCTGGTTTCTCAGTCTGTTTCCTAGTGCCGGTTTGAAGTTCCTGCAGTTTTCACTGTAAAACCTAGTTGGAGCTAGTACCTGCCCATATATATGTATGGAGTGGAATATGCAAGGAAAAGGAACTTTGTGTTCCCAACAAGCTAGGTGAAGCAAGGCCTTCACACACACATATCTCTCAGAACTGAGCATGTGGAGAGACATTCGTTCATCTAGCACAAATGGAAAGGTTTGAAGGAGAAACTTTTACTGTGGTTTCTCAGTGTGTTTCCTAGTGCAGGTTTGAAGTTCCTGCAGTTTTCACTGTAAAACCGAGTTGGAGCTAATACCTCCCCATATATATGTATGGAGTGGAGTTTGCAAGGAAAAGGAACTTTGTGTTCCCAACAAGCGAGGTGAAGGACGGCTTTAACACACAATTATCTCTCAGAACTGAGCATGTGGAAAGACGTTCGTTCATCTCGCTGAGAGGGAACGTGTTGCAGAGGAAATTTTTCTCTGGTTTCTCAGTCTGTTTCCAAGTGCCGGTTTGAAGTTCCTGCAGTTTTCACTGTAAAACCGAGTTGGAGTTAGTACCTCCCCATATATATGTATGGAGTGGAGTTTGCAAGTGAAAAGAAACTTTGTGATCCCAACAAGCTTGGTGAATTACGGCTTTCACACACACTTATCTCTCAGAAATGAGCATGTGGATAGACGTTCGTTCATCTAGCTCAAAGGGAACGGGCTGCAGTAGAAACTATTACTCTGGTTTCTCAGTCTGTTTCCAAGTGCCGGTTTGAAGTTAATGCATTTTTCACTGTAAAACCGAGTTGGAGCTGGTACCTCCCCATATATATGTATGGATTGGTGTTTGCAACTGAAAAGAAACTTTGTGTTCCCAACAAGCTAGGTGAAGGATGGCTATCACACACACTTATTTCTCAGAACTGAGCATGTGGAGAGACGTTCGTTCCTCTAGCTCAAAGGGAAAGGGAAGCAGGAGAAACTTTTACTCTATTTTCTCATTGTGTTTCCTAGTGCCGGTTCCAAGTTCCTGCAGTTTTCACTGTAAAACAGAGTTTGAGCTAGTACTTCCCCATATATATTTAAGGAGAGGAGTATGCAACTGAAAAGGAACTTTGTGTTCCCAACAAGCTAGGTGAAGTACGGCTTTCACACACACTTATCTCTCAAAACTGAGCATGTGGAGAGACGTTCGTTCATCTAGCTCAAAGGGAACGGGTTGCAGGAGAAACTATTACTCTGGTTTCTCAGTCTGTTTCCAAGTGCCGGTTTGAAGTTCCTGCAGTTTTTACTGTAAAACCGAGTAGGAGTTAGTACCTCCCCATATATATGTATGGAGTGGTGTTTGCAACTGAAAAGAAACTTTGTGTTCCCAACAAGCTAGGTGAAGCACGGCTTTCACACACACTTAACTCTCAGAACTGAGCATGTGGAGAGACGTTCGTTCATCTAGCACAAAGGGAACGGTTTGCAGGAGAAACTTTTACTCTGGATTCTCAGTCTGTTTCCTAGTGCCGGTTTGAAGTTCCTGCAGTTTTCACTGTAAAACCGATTTGGAGCTAGTACCTCCCAATATATATGTATGGAGTGGAGTTTGCAAGGAAAAGGAACTTTGTGTTCCCAACAAGCGAGGTGAAGTATGGCTTTCACACACACTTATGTCTCAGAACTGAGCATGTGGAGAGACGTTCGTTCATCTAGCTCAAAAGGAACGGGTTGCAGGAGAAACTTTTACTCTGGATTCTCAGTCTGTTTCCTAGTGCCGGTTTGAAGTTCCTACAGTTTTCACTGTAAAACCGAGTTGGGGTTAGTACCTCCCCATATATATGTATGGAGTCTAGTTTGCAAGTGAAAAGAAACTTTGTGTTCCCAACAAGCTAGGTGAAGGACGGCTTTCACACACTCTTATCTTTCAGAAATTAGCATGTGGATAGACGTTCGTTCATCTAGCTCAAAGGGAACGGGTTGCAGGAGAAATTATTACTCTGGTTTCTCAGTCTGTTTCCAAGTGCCGGTTTGATGTTCCTGCAGTTTTCACTGTAAAACCGAATTGGAGCTCGTACCACCCCATATATATGTATGGAGTGGAGTTTGCAAGTGAAAAGAAACTTTGTGTTCCCAACAAGTTAGGTGAAGTACGGCTTTCACACACACTTATCCCTCAAAACTGAGCATTGGAGACTCGTTCATTCATGTAGCACAAAAGTAACGGTTTGCAGGGGAAACTATTACTCTGGTTTCTCAGTGTGTTTCCTAGTGCCGGTTTGAAGTTCCAGAAGTTTTCACTGTAAAACCGAGTTTGAGCTGGTACATCCTCATATATATGTATGGATTGGGGTTTGCAACTGAAAAGAAACTTTGTGTTCCCAACAAGCTAGGTAAAGGATGGCTTTCACACACATTTATCTCTCAGAACTGAGCATGTGGAGAGACGTTCGTTCATCTAGCTCAGAGGGAACAGGTTGCAGGGGAAATATTTCTCTGGTTTCTCAGTCTGTTTCCAAGTGCCGGTTTGAATTTCCTGCAGTTTTCACTGTAAAACCGAGTTGGAGTTAGTACCTCCCCATATATATGTATGGAGTGGTGTTTGCAACTGAAAAGAAACTTTGTGTTCCCAACAAGCTAGTTGAAGCACGGCTTTCTCACACACTTATCTCTCAGAACTGAGCATGTGGAGAGACGTTCGTTCATCTAGCACAAAGGGAACGGGTTGCAGGAGAAACTTTTACTCTGGTTTCTCAGTCTGTTTCCAAGTGCCGGTTTGAAGTTCCTGCAGTTTTCACTGTAAAACCGAGTTGGGGTTAGTACCTCCCCATATATATGTATGGAGTGGAGTTTGCAAGTGAAAAGAAACTTTGTGTTCCCAACAAGCTAGGTGAATGACGGCTTTCACACACACTTATCTTTCAGAAATTAGAATGTGGATAGACGTTCGTTCATCCAGCTCAACGGGAACGGGTTGCAGGAGAAACTATTACTCTGGTTTCTCAGTCTGTTTCCAAGTGCCGGTTTGAAGTTCCTGCAGTTTTCACTGTAAAACCGAATTGGAGCTCGTACCACCCCATATATATGTATGGAGTGGAGTTTGCAAGGAAAAGGAACTTTGTGTTCCCAACAAGCGAGGTGAAGGACGGCTTTAACACACAATTATCTCTCAGAACTGAGCATGTGGAAAGACGTTCGTTCATCTCGCTGAGAGGGAACGTGTTGCAGAGGAAATTTTTCTCTGGTTTCTCAGTCTGTTTCCAAGTGCCGGTTTGAAGTTCCTGCAGTTTTCACTGTAAAACCGAGTTGGAGTTAGTACCTCCCCATATATATGTATGGAGTGGAGTTTGCAAGTGAAAAGAAACTTTGTGATCCCAACAAGCTTGGTGAATTACGGCTTTCACACACACTTATCTCTCAGAAATGAGCATGTGGATAGACGTTCGTTCATCTAGCTCAAAGGGAACGGGCTGCAGTAGAAACTATTACTCTGGTTTCTCAGTCTGTTTCCAAGTGCCGGTTTGAAGTTAATGCATTTTTCACTGTAAAACCGAGTTGGAGCTGGTACCTCCCCATATATATGTATGGATTGGTGTTTGCAACTGAAAAGAAACTTTGTGTTCCCAACAAGCTAGGTGAAGGATGGCTATCACACACACTTATTTCTCAGAACTGAGCATGTGGAGAGACGTTCGTTCCTCTAGCTCAAAGGGAAAGGGAAGCAGGAGAAACTTTTACTCTATTTTCTCATTGTGTTTCCTAGTGCCGGTTCCAAGTTCCTGCAGTTTTCACTGTAAAACAGAGTTTGAGCTAGTACTTCCCCATATATATTTAAGGAGAGGAGTATGCAACTGAAAAGGAACTTTGTGTTCCCAACAAGCTAGGTGAAGTACGGCTTTCACACACACTTATCTCTCAAAACTGAGCATGTGGAGAGACGTTCGTTCATCTAGCTCAAAGGGAACGGGTTGCAGGAGAAACTATTACTCTGGTTTCTCAGTCTGTTTCCAAGTGCCGGTTTGAAGTTCCTGCAGTTTTTACTGTAAAACCGAGTAGGAGTTAGTACCTCCCCATATATATGTATGGAGTGGTGTTTGCAACTGAAAAGAAACTTTGTGTTCCCAACAAGCTAGGTGAAGCACGGCTTTCACACACACTTAACTCTCAGAACTGAGCATGTGGAGAGACGTTCGTTCATCTAGCACAAAGGGAACGGTTTGCAGGAGAAACTTTTACTCTGGATTCTCAGTCTGTTTCCTAGTGCCGGTTTGAAGTTCCTGCAGTTTTCACTGTAAAACCGATTTGGAGCTAGTACCTCCCAATATATATGTATGGAGTGGAGTTTGCAAGGAAAAGGAACTTTGTGTTCCCAACAAGCGAGGTGAAGTATGGCTTTCACACACACTTATGTCTCAGAACTGAGCATGTGGAGAGACGTTCGTTCATCTAGCTCAAAAGGAACGGGTTGCAGGAGAAACTTTTACTCTGGATTCTCAGTCTGTTTCCTAGTGCCGGTTTGAAGTTCCTACAGTTTTCACTGTAAAACCGAGTTGGGGTTAGTACCTCCCCATATATATGTATGGAGTCTAGTTTGCAAGTGAAAAGAAACTTTGTGTTCCCAACAAGCTAGGTGAAGGACGGCTTTCACACACTCTTATCTTTCAGAAATTAGCATGTGGATAGACGTTCGTTCATCTAGCTCAAAGGGAACGGGTTGCAGGAGAAATTATTACTCTGGTTTCTCAGTCTGTTTCCAAGTGCCGGTTTGATGTTCCTGCAGTTTTCACTGTAAAACCGAATTGGAGCTCGTACCACCCCATATATATGTATGGAGTGGAGTTTGCAAGTGAAAAGAAACTTTGTGTTCCCAACAAGTTAGGTGAAGTACGGCTTTCACACACACTTATCCCTCAAAACTGAGCATTGGAGACTCGTTCATTCATGTAGCACAAAAGTAACGGTTTGCAGGGGAAACTATTACTCTGGTTTCTCAGTGTGTTTCCTAGTGCCGGTTTGAAGTTCCAGAAGTTTTCACTGTAAAACCGAGTTTGAGCTGGTACATCCTCATATATATGTATGGATTGGGGTTTGCAACTGAAAAGAAACTTTGTGTTCCCAACAAGCTAGGTAAAGGATGGCTTTCACACACATTTATCTCTCAGAACTGAGCATGTGGAGAGACGTTCGTTCATCTAGCTCAGAGGGAACAGGTTGCAGGGGAAATTTTTCTCTGGTTTCTCAGTCTGTTTCCAAGTGCCGGTTTGAATTTCCTGCAGTTTTCACTGTAAAACCGAGTTGGAGTTAGTACCTCCCCATATATATGTATGGAGTGGTGTTTGCAACTGAAAAGAAACTTTGTGTTCCCAACAAGCTAGTTGAAGCACGGCTTTCTCACACACTTATCTCTCAGAACTGAGCATGTGGAGAGACGTTCGTTCATCTAGCACAAAGGGAACGGGTTGCAGGAGAAACTTTTACTCTGGTTTCTCAGTCTGTTTCCAAGTGCCGGTTTGAAGTTCCTGCAGTTTTCACTGTAAAACCGAGTTGGGGTTAGTACCTCCCCATATATATGTATGGAGTGGAGTTTGCAAGTGAAAAGAAACTTTGTGTTCCCAACAAGCTAGGTGAATGACGGCTTTCACACACACTTATCTTTCAGAAATTAGAATGTGGATAGACGTTCGTTCATCCAGCTCAACGGGAACGGGTTGCAGGAGAAACTATTACTCTGGTTTCTCAGTCTGTTTCCAAGTGCCGGTTTGAAGTTCCTGCAGTTTTCACTGTAAAACCGAATTGGAGCTCGTACCACCCCATATATATGTATGGAGTGGAGTTTGCAAGTGAAAAGAAACTTTGTGTTCCCAACAAGTCAGGTGAAGTACGGCTTTCACACACACTTATCTCTCAGAACTGAGCATGTGGAGAGTCGTTCGTTCATCAAGCACAAAGGGAATGGGTTGCATGAGAAACTTTTACTCTGGATTCTCAGTCTGTTTCCTAGTGCCGATTTGATGTTCCTGCATTTTTCACTGTAAAACCGAGTTGGAGCTGGTACCTCCCCTTATATATGTATGGAGTGGAATTTGCAACAGAAAAGAAACTATGTGTTCCAAACAAGCTACCTGAAGGACGGCTTTCTCACACACTTATCCCTCAAAACTGAGCATTGGAGACTCGTTCGTTCATGTAGCACAAAAGGAACGGTTTGCAGGGGAAACTATTACTCTGGTTTCTCAGTGTGTTTCCTAGTGCCGGTTTGAAGTTCCTGAAGTTTTCACTGTAAAACCGAGTTTGAGCTGGTACATCCTTATATATATGTATGGATTGGGGTTTGCAACTGAAAAGAAACTTTGTGTTCCCAACAAGCTAGGTGAAGTATGGCTTTCACACACATTTATCTCTCAGAACTGAGCATGTGGAGAGTGGTTCGTTCATCTAGCTCAGAGTGAACGGGTTGCAGGGGAAATTTTTCTCTGTTTTCTCAGTCTGTTTCCAAGTGCCGGTTTGAATTTCCTGCAGTTTTCACTGTAAAACCGAGTTGGAGTTAGTACCTCCGCATATATATGTATGGAGTGGTGTTTGCAACTGAAAAGAAACTTTGTGTTCCCAACAAGCTAGTTGAAGCACGGCTTTCTCACACACTTATCTCTCAGAACTGAGCATGTGGAGAGACGTTCGTTCATCTAGCACAAAGGGAACGGGTTGCAGGAGAAACTTTTACTCTGGTTTCTCAGTCTGTTTCCTAGTGCAGGTTTGAAGTTCCTGCAGTTTTCACTGTAAAACCGAGTTGGACTAGTACCTTCCCATATATATGTATGGAGTGGAGTTTGCAAGGAAAAGGAACTTTGTGTTCGCAACAAGCGAGGTGAAGTATGGCTTTCACACACACTTATCTCCCAGAACTGAGCATGTGGAGAGACGTTCGTTCATCTATCACAAAAGGAACGGTTTGCAGGGGAAACTATTACTCTGGTTTCTCAGTGTGTTTCCTAGTGCCGGTTTGAAGTTCCTGAAGTTTTCACTGTAAAACCGAGTTGGAGCTGGTACATCCTCATATATATGTATGGATTGGGGTTTGCAACTGAAAAGAAACTTTGAGTTCAAAACAAGCTAGGTGAAAGATGTCTTTCACACACACTTATCTCTCAGAACTGAGCATGTGAAGAGACGTTCGTTCATCTAGCTCAAAGGGAACGGGAAGCAGGAGAAACTTTTTCTCTATTTTCTAACTGTGTTTCCTAGTGCCGGTTTGAAGTTCCTGCAGTTTTCACTGTAAAACCGAGTTTGAGCTAGTACTTCCCCGTATATATTTAAGGAGTGGAGTATGCAACTGAAAAGGAACTTTGTTTTCCCAACAAGCTAGGTGAAGGACGGCTTTCACATACACATATCTCTCAGAACTGAGCATGTGGAGAGACATTCGTTCATCTAGCACATAGGGAACGGATTGAAGGAGAAACTTTTACTCTGGTTTCTCAGTCTGTTTCCTCGAGCCGGTTTGAAGTTCCTGCACTTTTCACTGTAAAACCGAGTTGGAGCTAGTACCTCCCAATATATATGTATGGAGTGGAGTTTGCAAATGAAAAGAAACTTTGTGTTCCAGACAAGCTAGTTGAAGGACGGCATTCACATACACATATCCCTCAGAACTGAGCATGTGGAGAGACGTTTGTTCATCTAGCAGAAAGGGAACGGGTTGAAGGAGAAACTTTTACTCTGTTTTCTCAGTCTGTTTCCTAGTGCCGGTTTGAACTCCCTGCAATTTTTCACTGTAAAACCGATTTGGAGCTAGTACCTCCCCATATATATGTATGGAGTGGAGTTTGCAACTGAAAAGTAACTATGTGTTCCCAAGAAGCTAGGTGAAGTACGGCCTTCACACACACTTATATCTCAGAACTGAGCATGTGGAGAGACGTTCGTTCATCTAGCACAAAGGGAACTGGAAGCAGGATAATCTTTTACTCTGGATTCTCAGTCTGTTTCCTAGTGCCAGTTTGAAGTTCCTGCAGTTTTAACTGTAAAACCTAGTTGGAGCTAGTACCTACACAGATATATATATATTGTGGAGTTTGCAAGGAAAAGGAACTTTGTGTTCCAACAAGCGAGGTGAAGGACGGCTTTCCCACACACTTATCTCTCAGAACTGAGCATGAGGTGAGACTTTCGTTCATCTAGCACAAATGGAACGGGTTGCAGGAGAAACTTTTACTCTGAATTATCAGTCTGTTTCCTAGTGCCGGTTTGAAGTTCCTGCAGTTTTCACTGTAAAACCGAGTTGGAGTTAGTACCTCCCCATATATAAGTATGGAGTGGAGTTTGCAAGTGAAAAGAAACTTTGTGTTCCCAACAAGCTTGGTGAAGTACGGCTTTCACACACACTTATCTCTCAGAAATGAGCATGTGGATAGAAGTTCGTTCATCTAGCTCAAAGAGAACTGGTTGCAGGAGAAACTTTTACTCTGGTTTCTCAGTCTGTTTCCAAGTGCCTGTTTGAAGTTCCTGCAGTTTTCACTGTAAAACCGAATTTGAGCTCGTACCTACCCATATATATGTATGGAGTGGAGTTTGCAACGGAAAAGAATCTTTGTGTTCCCAACATGTTAAGTGAAGGACGGCTTTCACACACACTTATCTCTCAGAACTTAGCATGTGGAGAGTCGTTCGTTCATCAAGCACAAAGGGAATGGTTTGCAGGAGAAAATTTTCCTCTGGATTCTTAGTCTGTTTCCTAGTGCCGGTTTGAAGTTAATGCATTTTTCACTGTAAAACCGAGTTGGAGCTGGTACCTCCCCATATATATGTATGGATTGGTGTTTGCAACTGAAAAGAAACTTTGTGTTCCCAACAAGCTAGGTGAAGGATGGCTTTCACACACACTTATTTCTCAGAACTGAGCATGTGGAGAGACGTTAGTTCCTCTAGCTCAAAGGGAAAGGGAAGCAGGAGAAACTTTTACTCTATTTTCTCATTGTGTTTCCTAGTGCCGGTTCCAAGTTCCTGCAGATTTCACTGTAAAACCGATTTTGAGCTAGTACTACCCCATATATATTTAAGGAGAGGAGTATGCAACTGAAAAGGAACTTTGTGTTCCCAACAAGCTAGGTGAAGTACGGCTTTCACACACTCTTATCTCTCAGAACTGAGCATGTGGAGAGACGTTCGTTCATCTAGCTCAAAGGGAACGGGTTGCAAGTGAAACTTTTACTCTGGTTTCTCAGTCTGTTTCCAAGTGCCGGTTTGAAGTTCCTGCAGTTTTCACTGTAAAACCGGGTTGGAGCTCGTACCTCCCTATATATATTTATGGAATGGGGTTTGCAACGAAAATGAAACTTCGTGTTCCCAACAAGTTATGTGAAGGACGGCTTTCACACACACTTATCTCTCAGAACTGAGCATGTGGAGAGACGTTCGTTCATCTAGCACGAAGGGAACGGGTTGCAGGAGGAACTTTTACTCTGGTTTCTCAGTCTGTTTCCTACTGCCGGTATGAAGTTCCTGCAGTTTTCACTGTAAAACATAGTTGGAGCTAGTACCTCCCCATATATATGTATGGAGTGGAGTTTGCAAGTGAAAAGAAACTTTGTGTTCCCAACAAGCGAGGTGAAGTACGGCTTTCACACACACTTATCTCTCAGAAATGAGCATGTGGATAGAAGTTCGTTCATCTAGCTCAAAGAGAACTGGTTGCAGGAGAAACTATTACTCTGGTTTCTCAGTCTGTTTCCAAGTGCCTGTTTGAAGTTCCTGCAGTTTTCACTGTAAAACCGAATTGGAGCTCGTTCCTCCCCATATATATGTATGGAGTGGAGTTTGCAACGGAAAAGAATCTTTGTGTTCCCAACATGTTAAGTGAAGGACAGCTTTCACACACACTTATCTCTCAGAAGTTAGCATGTGGAGAGTCGTTCGTTCATCAAGCACAAAGGGAATGGTTTGCAGGAGAAACTTTTCCTCTGGATTCTTAGTCTGTTTCCTAGTGCCAGTTTGAAGTTAATGCATTTTCACTGTAAAACCGAGTTGGAGCTGGGACCTCCCCATATATATGTATGGATTGGTGTTTGCAACTGAAAAGAAACTTTGTGTTCCCAACAAGCTATGTGAAGGATGGCTTTCACACACATATATTTCTCAGAACTGAGCATGTGGAGAGAGGTTCGTTCCTCTAGCTCAAAGGGAAAGGGAAGCAGGAGAAACTTTTACTCTATTTTCTCACTGTGTTTCCTAGTGCCGGTTCCAAGTTCCTGCAGTTTTCACTGTAAAACCGATTTTGAGCTAGTACTTCCCCATATATATTTAAGGAGAGGAGTATGCAACTGAAAAGGAAGTTTGTGTTCCCAACAAGCTAGGTGAAGTACGGCTTTCACACACTCTTATCTCTCAGAACTGAGCATGTGGAGAGACGTTCGTTCATCTAGCTCAAAGGGAACGGGTTGCAGGAGTAACTATTACACTGGTTTCTCAGTCTGTTTCCGAGTGCCGGTTTGAAGTTCCTGCAGTTTTCACTGTAAAAACGGGTTGGAGCTCGTACCTCCCTATATATATTTATGGAGTGGGGTTTGCAACGGAAATGAAACTTCGTGTTCCCAACAAGTTATGTGAAGGACGGCTTTCACACACAATTATCTCTCAGAACTGAGCATGTGGAGAGACGTTCGTTCATCTAGCACGAAGGGAACGGTTTGCAGGAGGAACTTTTACTCTGGTTTCTCAGTCTGTTTCCTACTGCCGGTATGAATTTCCTGCAGTTTTCACTGTAAAACCGAGTTGGAGCTAGTACCTCCCCATATATATGTATGGAGTGGAGTTTGCAAGTGAAAAGAAACTTTGTGTTCCCAAAAAGCTAGGTGAAGGACGGCTTTCACACACACTTATCTCTCAGAACTCAGCATGTGGAGAGTCGTTCGTTCATCTAGCACAAAGGGAACGGGTTGCAGGAGAAAATATTACTCTGGTTTCTCAGTCTGTTTCCAAGTGCCGATTTGAAGTTCCTGCAGTTTTCACTGTAAAACCGAGTTGGAGCTCGTACCTCCCCTTATATATGTATGGAGAGGAGTTTGCAACGGAAAAGAAACTATGTTTTCACAACAAGGTAGGTGAAGGACGGCTTTCACACACATTTATCTCTCAGAACTGTGCATGTGAAGAGATTTCGTTCATTTAGCACAAAGGGAACGGTTTGCAGGTGAAACTTTTACTCTGGTTTCTCAGTCTGTTTCCTAGTGCCGGTTTGAAGTTCCTGCAGTTTTCACTGTAAAACCTAGTTGGAGCTAGTACCTCCCCATATATATGTATGGAGTGGAATATGCAAGGAAAAGGAACTTTGTGTTCCCAACAAGCTAGGTGAAGCAAGGCCTTCACACACACATATCTCTCAGAACTGAGCATATGGAGAGACATTCGTTCATCTAGCACAAATGGAAAGGTTGAAGGAGAAACTTTTACTGTGGTTTCTCAGTGTGTTTCCTAGTGCCGGTTTGAAGTTCCTGCAGTTTTCACTGTAAAACCGAGTTGGACTAGTACCTTCCCCTATATATGTATGGAGTGGAGTTTGCAAGGAAAAAGAACTTTGTGTTCACAACAAGCGAGGTGAAGGACGGCTTTAACACACAACTATCTCTCAGAACTGAGCATGTGGAAAGACGTTCGTTCATCTCGCTCAGAGGGAACGTGTTGCAGAGGAAATTTTTCTCTGGTTTCTCAGTCTGTTTCCAAGTGCCGGTTTGAAGTTCCTGCAGTTTTCACTGTAAAACCGAGTTGGAGTTAGTACCTCCCCATATATATGTATGGAGTGGAGTTAGCAAGTGAAAAAAACTTTGTGTCCCAATAAGCTTGGTGAATTACGGCTTTCACACACACTTATCTCTCAGAAATGAGCATGTGGATAGACGTTCGTTCATCTAGCTCAAAGGGAACGGTTGCAGTAGAAACTATTACTCTGGTTTCTCAGTATGTTCCGAGTGCCCAGGTTTGAAGTTAATGCATTTTTCACTGTAAAACCGAGTTGGAGCTGGTACCTCCCCATATATATGTATGGATTGGTGTTTGCAACTGAAAAGAAACTTTGTGTTCCCAACAAGCTAGGTGAAGGATGGCTTCACACACACTTATTTCTCAGAACTGAGCATGTGGAGAGACGTTCGTTCCTCTAGCTCAAAGGGAAAGGGAAGCAGGAGAAACTTTTACTCTATTTTCTCACTGTGTTTCCTAGTGCCGGTTCCAAGTTCCTGCAGTTTTCACTGTAAAACCGAGTTTGAGCTAGTACTTCCCCATATATATTAAGGAGAGGAGTATGCAACTGAAAAGGAACTTTGTGTTCCCAACAAGCTAGGTGAAGTACGGCTTTCACACACACATTATCTCTCAGAACTGAGCATGTGGAGAGACGTTCGTTCATCTAGCTCAAAGGGAACGGGTTGCAGGAGAAACTATTACTCTGGTTTCTCAGTCTGTTTCCAAGTGCCGGTTTGAAGTTCCTGCAGTTTTTACTGTAAAACCGAGTTGGAGTTAGTACCTCCCCATATATATGTATGGAGTGGTGTTTGCAACTGAAAAGAAACTTGTGTTCCCAACAAGCTAGGTGAAGCACGGCTTTCACACACACTTATCTCTCAGAACTGAGCATGTGGAGAGACGTTCGTTCATCTAGCACAAAGGGAACGGTTTGCAGGAGAAACTATTTACTTTGGATTCTCAGTCTGTTTCCTAGTGCCGGTTTGAAGTTCCTGCAGTTTTCACTGTAAAACCGATTTGGAGCTAGTACCTCCCAATATATATGTATGGAGTGGAGTTTGCAAGGAAAAGGAACTTTGTGTTCCCAACAAGCGAGGTGAAGTATGGCTTTCACACACACTTATGTCTCAGAACTGAGCATGTGGAGAGACGTTCGTTCATCTAGCTCAAAAGGAACGGGTTGCAGGAGAAACTTTTACTCTGGATTCTCAGTCTGTTTCCTAGTGCCGGTTTGAAGTTCCTACAGTTTTCACTGTAAAAACCGAGTTGGGGTTAGTACCTCCCCATATATATGTATGGAGTGGAGTTTGCAAGTGAAAAGAAACTTTGTGTTCCCAACAAGCTAGGTGAAGGACGGCTTTCACACACT